>NC_064626.1:831747387-832051137 GCF_023864275.1 Schistocerca cancellata | reverse complement strand
TGCGTGTGATCATTGCTTGTACAGCCCTCTCCCAGTGTCCGGAGCAAGTATGGTGGGTCTGACACACCGGTGTCAATGTGTTCTTTTTTCCATTTCCAGGAGTGTAGTTTGCATCTACTGTCAGGCAACCTAATGAACATATTTTTCGATACTGGCTGCTATTTTACCTTCCCAGGCAGTTGCTGTTAGGGACTTCAGTGAACTGCGCACATATATTAAGGGTTCGCCACATCACGAATAGGGCCAGGTGTAATATGAGTTAAAATTTCGGAGAAATGATTCATCCACCGATAAGTGTCTATTCTGTGTAGGTCTATGCCTTGTAGTTTTCGTACAGTAATTTTCTGAAACTTCGGAGTTAAAAATGAATAACTATGTGTACTCCTCATTAATATCGAATTTCGTGGCGATGAGCATTGACACAACTATTCAGGTTTACAATTTCATATTTTGTTACAACCACATCCCAAACAGAAGAAGTTTGTCACTACAGGAAAACTCCTCGATAGCTACCACAAAATTACAACATTAGATTCTATTGAAATTAAAAGGATAATGTGTTCTATAGCAAGGCAAAGTACGGCAGTACTGGTATAGTGCACAAGAGATCATGGATACACTTTTCTCTGTCAAAGCAGCTCTCACCACCGCTGTGCACCTGACAGGACAAAGACTGGCCGACGGAGGTCACAGGCAGAAATTTACTCTGGCACGACACTGACGTGAATGAAAAGGCACATGCCTTATTTTTCTACTTTTCTTGGGAAAATGAAGATAAGGATGTATTACTTCAAAAAGTACAGGAATATGGTCTTGTCAGTATTCCAGACCTGTTCCAACGAGCTACAATGTCCTTTCTGCAAATATAATATACACCGAGGGGACAACGAAAATGGAATTTGTTGTCCCCTCGGTGTATATTATATTTGCAGAAAGCTCTTTGCACTTATGCAAATGGCGGTAGTATCACGTAAACAAGTTATTAAATGCTTTGCATTGGCGGAGCTGTCATTTGTTCTCCGGTGAGGATGTGGAAAGGTTTGCGACGTTATTATAGCTTCACGATAGGACTTAACACATGCTGAAAGCGGAGTGGTAGGTGGAGCTACAGACATTGCACATTCCATATGGGAAATCGTTAGGGAATTCAATATTCTGAGTTCAACAGTGCCAAGAGTGTACCCAGATTACCGAATTTCAGGTATTATCTCTCAGCACAGACAATGCAGTGACCGACAGCCTTCAGTTGACGAACGAGGGAGCAGCATTTGCGTAGATTTGTCAGTGCTAATAGACAAGCAACACTGCGTGAAACAACCACAGAAAGCAATGTGGGACGTACGAAGAACGTATTTGTTAGGACAGAGTAGCCAAATTTGACGTTAAGTGGACATGGCAGCAGACGACTGAAGCGAGTGGCTGTGCTAACAGGACATCGCGTGCAGCGCCTCTCCTGGGATCGTGACCATATCAATGGGACACTAGACGACTGGAAAACCCTGCCCTGGTCAGATGGGTCCAGATTTCCGTTGGTAAGAGATTATGCAGGGTTCGAGAGTGGCGTAGACCATATGACACCATGGACCCAAGTCGGCCGGCCGCGGTGGTCTAGCGGTTCTAGGAGCTCAGTCCGGAACCGCGGGACTGCTACGGTCGCAGGTTCAAATCCTGCCTCGGGCATGGATGTGTGTGATGTCCTTAGGTTAGTTAAGTTTAAGTAGTTTTAAGTTCTAGGGGACTGATGACCACAGATGTTAAGTCCCATAGTGCTCAGAGCCATTTGAACCATTTTTTTGATCCAAGTCGTCAACAAGATACTGTGCAAACTTGTGATGGATCCATAATGGTGTAGGCTATATTTACATGGAATGGACTGGGTCCTCTGGTCCTATTGAACCGATCACTGACTGCCAAAGGTTATGTTCGGCTACGTGGAGACCATTTGCAGCTATTGATGTACTTCATGATTCTGAACAACAATGTCAGATCTCAGGGCCATAATAGTTCGCGATTGATTTGAAGAGGATTTTGGACAATTGCACTATAGGTTTGGTCACCCACATCGCCCGGCCTGAGTCCCATCGGACCTTTATGAGACATAGTAGATAGATCAGTTCATGCACGTAATATTGCACCGCAACATTTTCGCAGTTATGAACAGCTAAAGAAACTGGATGGCTCAGTACTTCGGCAGGGGACATCCAACGACTTGTTGAGTCAATGGCATGTAGATTCTGCGCTACGCAGGGCAAAACTATGTCCAGAACGATATTTCGACGTACCCCCTGACATTTGTCACCCCGGTGTGCTGGTATTATCTATAGATATAGTGCTGTTATCTGGACAGATATGAGTACGTAATGTAGGAAATTACATTTTGTAATGGAGTGAAAGAGGAAACAAAGACACGGCACTACTTCTGCATCAGAAATGGGAAAACAGAATAAAATTTCATATACACAAGCGAAAGAGAACTTAAATTCAGACCGAAATTCTGAAAAGTAAACGCCACCATTATAAACATAAATGAAGCAGATAAAGGGAGAAAAAGATGAGTCTGCAACCTTCTATCAAGGACTAAAAAAGACTATGAATAATTGCAGTGCTACTGATAAGATTATTATTACTGTTGTTTTCAATGTGCGAATATAAAATATCTCAGTAACGGATATTATAGGGCATTTTACAGGACCGATACGTAATTAAAATGCAAAGATATTAAGTAATTTGCTACCTACAGTTATGTAACTGATCCACTTTTTAGGAAAAGAGGTATACACGAATATGCATCGACTAGTGTATGCCTTGTATCGACCAATGACTATATCTTGGGAAATGATTAGGTAGAGGGTCTGGAAAGGGATACGAGAGTTTATAGAGCAGCATTTGCATAGATTTGTCAGTGCTAATAGACAAGCAACACTGCGTGAAATAACCACAGAAAGCAATGTGGGACGTACGAAGAACGTATTTCTTAGGACAGAGTGGCCAATGCGCGATCAGTTCATGATTTTAGCGATCTGGATCTCCAGACTACATCTTTCTTGAGAAATTGAAGAAAGTGACCAAATAAACATACAACCAACAACATCGATGAGTTATAAACGCTACTGTCTTGAAGAGGACAGCATCAAACACCATTACCAAAGCAGATTAAATAAAATGACGCCTAACTTTCAAACTAAGGACAAAACAGAAGAAAATATGGGGAAAATCTAAGGAATGTTTCGATAAAAAGAAAAAAGTGTGGGAAAGAAAGGGTTAAAATCTGAAATGAGGATATAATGAAAGCTTTAAAAAAACAACAGGCTACTTATATAAAATATTTCAGCAACCCATCAGTTCTGGAGAAGCAAGGAAAGGGGGAATGTCACTAAATATGTAATAAAGCACACTAGAAGTATTGGGACAGAGCTATTTCAATACGGAGAAAGATGATTACTAGAGACAGTAAACTACGTATAATGTTCTAAAAGCTTTTAAAACAGAAAAAAGCATAAAATTAAACATTACGCTCCAGGTATGAATTGTCACAATTTTTCGAGTTTTGTTCAGTACACGATGCATTTAGGACCCTGTGGGTCCATCTTCAGGTGTAATTCGTCTTAATACATGCTTCATTTGTTATCTTGAATGAGATGAAATGCATATTCCTGTCACGAAAACGTTTGATGTTTTGCGTGACAGAAATATCAATTTCATCTCATTCAACAGAACAAATAAAGCATGTATTAAGACGAATCGTGTAGTGAATAAAACACGAAAAATTGTGACTGAGGGCATTTTTTTAGTTCATACGTCGAGTGTATTGAGTACACTCACGTTTGAAGCTGCAAAATATGAATAAAATAAAAATAAAAAAAAATTAAAAGTTCAATATACAAAAATATTATGGGTAAATTATTACAGAGGAATATGGTAAAATGATACATCACACAAAACTGAAATCGAACCATTGGATGAGAAGGGATTATGAGAAATACTGTCTGACGAAATAACTTCACTGAAGAACAGAAAATCATTCAGAAGAGATGGTATTAATTCTGAATTGCTTAAATATGAAGGAATGATGCTACATCTACGACTGCTAGATTTGTTAAACGAAGTACGGAGGAATAAGTTTGCTGAACTCTGCATACATGACATACGCTAACATCTTAAACACAAGACTTAAAAAACGGAACAGAAGTAGTACTGCATGAAGAACTAACGGGTTTTAGCGAAGAACGCTCAAATTTCTATTTTACAGCGGCATATTATAAATAAACGTGCGCTGAATTTATTGATTTTAGAAAAGATATTACCAATATCAGTAGACAGAAATTTTGAAGATAATGAGGAATCGAGAACATCCGAAACAACTAACAAATTCGATAAAAAGTTCATATCAAAACACAACTATCGTTCTAGATCTCAACGGAAAAATGACTAATGAGATATCAACTAATACATGTATATGCTAATCTGCTGTATCCTTGCAACTTCGTTCGGTATTTACATAGATGAAAAATTGCATATATGTGGAACCGAATTTCAAAACGGTATGCACCTAGGCTGGAGAACTCTTTTAAATAACTTGATATATGGTGACGACGCAATAATCCTAATAGATAACACAGAAGAGCTTCAGAAAAGAAATTACTTACTGAAACAAATATGTGCGAAATATGATATGTATGAAATGTTACCTGGAGATCTCAACACAAAAAACTGAGACACTGGATTCCTTGGGGAAAAACACTAGACCCTAAATAGTGTAAGGTCAGAAACCTTAGAACAAGTAAACCTCATCACTTATCTAACATGTCAGGTGATATATGGCCACAGTAGGCACACAGAATTTTTTTTGTCATCAGTCCTCTGACTGGTTTGATGCGACCCGCCAAGAATTCCTCTTCTGTGCAAACCTCTACATCTCAGAGTAGCTCTTGCAACCTACGTCCTCGATTATTTGCTGCATGTGTTTCAATCTCTGTCTTCCTCTACAGTTTTTGCCCTCCACAGATCCCTGTAGTACCATGGAAGTTATTCCCTCATATCTTAACAGATGTCCTATCAACCCGTCCCTACTCCTTATCAGTGTTTTCCACATATTCCGTTCCTCTCCGATTCTGCGCAGAACCTCTTCATTCCTAACCTTATCAGTCAATCTTATTTTCAACATTCGTATGTAGCACCACATCTGAAATGTCTCGATTCTCTTCTATTCCGGTTTTCTCACAGTCCATGTTTCACTACCATACAATGCTGCACTCCAGAAGTACATTCTCAGATATTTCTTTCTCAAAGTAACGCCGATAATTGATATTAGTAGACTTCTCTTAGCCAGGAAAGACCTTTTTGACATTGCTAGTCTCCTTTTGATATTCCTCTCTCCGTCATTGGTTATTTTAGTGATTAGCTTGCAGAATTCCTTAATTTCATTTACATGGTGACCATCAATCCTGACGTTAAGTTTCTCGCTGTTCTCATTTCTAATACTGTTCATTACCTTAGTATTTCTTCGATTTACTCTCAATTCATACTGTGTACCCATTAGAGTGTTCATTTTGTTCAGCAGATCGTTTAACTCTTCTTCACTTTCACTCAGTCATCAGCGAATCGTATCATTGATATCCTTGCACCTTGAATTTTAATTCCACTCCTGAACCTTTCTTTTATTTCCACCATTACTTCCTCGATGTACAGATAGAACAATAGGGGCGAAAGGCTACATCCTTGTCTTACACCCCTGTTAATACGAGCATTCCATTCTTGGTCGTCCAATCTTATTGTTCCTTCTTGGCTGTTGTACACATTGTATATGACCCGTTTCTCCCTATAGCTTACCCCTACTTTTTTCAGAATCTCGAGCAGCTTGCACCATTTTATATTGTCGAACGCTTTTTCCAGGTCGACAAATCCTGTGAAAGTGTCTTGATTTTTCTTTAGCCTTGCTTCCATTATTAGCCGTAACGTCAGAATTGCCTCTCTCGTCCCTTTACTTTTGCTAAAGCCAAACTGATCGTCACACAGCGCATTCTCAATTTTCTTTTCCATTCTTCTGTATATTATTCTTGTAAGCAGCTTCGATGCATGAGCTGTTAAGCTGATTGTGCTATAATTCTCGCACTTGTCAGCTCTTGCCGTCTTCGGAATTGTGTGGATGATGCTTTTCCGTAAGTCAGATGGTATGTCGTTAGCCTCATATATTCTACACACCAATGTGAATAGTCGTTTTGTTGCCACTTCCCCCAATGATTTTAGAAATTCTGATGGAATGTTATCTATCCCTTCTGCCTTATTTGACCGTAAGTCCTCCAAAGCTCTTTTAAATTCCGATTCTAATACTGGATCCCCTATCTCTTCTAAATCGACTCCTGTTTCTTCTTCTATTACATCAGACAAATCTCCCCCCTTATAGAGGCTTTCAGTGTATGTTTTTCATCTATCCACTCTCTCCTCTGCATTTAACAGTGGAATTCCCGTTGCACTATTAATGTTATCCCCCTTGTTTTTAATGTCACTGAAGGTTGTTTTGTCTTTCCTGTATGCTGAGTCTGTCCTTCCGACAATCATTCCTTTTTAGATGTCTTCACATTTTTCCTGCAGCCATTTCGTCTTTGCTTCCCTGCACTTCCTATTTATTTAATTCCTCAGATGCCTGTTTTGCTATATTTCTGAGTTTTCCGGAACGTTTTTGTACTTTCTCACTTCATCAATCAACTGAAGTAGTTCTTCTGTTAGCCATAGTTTCCTCGCAATTTTCTTCTTTGTACCTATGTTTTCCTTCCCAACTTCTGTGATGGTCCTTTTTAGAGATGCCAACTCCTCTTCAGCTGTACTGCCTTCTGAGCTATTCCTTATTGCTGTATCTATGACTTTAGAGAACTTCAACCGTATCTCGTCATGCCTTAGTACTTACGTATCCCACCTCTTTGGGTATTGATTGTTCCTGACTAATGTCTCTAAACTTCAGCCTACTCTTCATCACTACTATATTGTAATCTGAGTCTATATCTGCTCCTGGGTACGCCTTACAATCCAGTATCTGATTTCCCAATCTCTGTCGGACTGTGATGTAATCTAACTGAAATCTCCGCGCATCACCCGCCATCTTTGAAGTATACCTCTTCCTGTTGTGATTCTTGAACAGACTATTCGCTATTACTAGCTGAAACTTGTTACAGAAACTCAATTAGTCTTTCTCTTTTCTCAATCCTTGTCCGAAGCCCAAATTCTCCTGTAACCTTTTCTTCTACTCCTTCCCCTACAACTGCATTCCAGTCCACCTGACTATTAGATTTTTATCCACTTTATATACTGAATCACCCTTTCAATAGTCTCATACACTTTCTCTATCTCTTCATCTTCAGCTTTTGACGTCGGCATGTATACCTGAACTATCGTTTTCGATATTGGTTTGCTGGCGATTCTGATAAGAACAACCTGGTCACTGAACTGTTCACAGTAACACACTCTCTGCGCTACCTTCCTATTCATAATGAATCCTACTCCTGGTATACCATTTTCTGCTGCTGTTGATATTACCCTATACTCATCTGACCAGAAATCCTTGTCTACTTTCCACTTCACTTCGCTGACTCCTACTATATCTAGATTGAGCCTTTGCATTTCACTTCTCAGATTTTCTAGGTTCCCTACTATGTTCTAGCTTCTGATATTCCATGCCCCGACTCGTAGAACGTTGTCCTTCGATTGATTATTCAATTAAGCTTTGAAAATTCAACGGCATATGTGGAACAGTTAACAGCAATCAACAAAATGAAACTAGGAACAATACTCAAACTATGCCATTCTACGGTTTCTCCCGGCGTATTTGTTAATCGAAGCGTGCACGGGTGTGGTGTCCAACGGCAACATTTCGGCTGTCAGACATGTCACCATCGTCAGGTGCGCAGACGAGCTAAGCTCCTGAGTGCAGGCGGCCATATTATATTTCCTCCCCCGCCGGCCGTTCCCTCCGCTGTCCGCTCCCGCAGATGAGCGTCGGCAATCGCGGAGACGCACGGGTCGGTATCTGTGGCAGCGTCGGTGTAGTTGGCCCGGACTTCTAAAAACTGGGACAGCGTTGTCAGAGAGGCCATCGAAATTCGCACCAGGGACGAACTCGTCAACCGAGACTGCTGTTATAATCCTAGCAAGGCTTGGAAACCAGCACTGAGTATAATTAAGAGGACACTCAGCAACAAAAAAGATCTGACGAGCTGGGCGGACGTTGCAGCTGCACCGACACGGACACAGACGCCGACCCCTGCGTCTCCGCGACTGTCGACGCTCGCCCGAGGGCGTGGGCCATGGAGGGAACGGCCTGTATGAGGAGAGGGTATAAGGCGGCGCCCGCCCTCAGGACCTCAGTTTGTCAGCGCACCTGACGATGGCGACATGTCTGATCGCCGAAATATTGTGCCCGTTGGACACTATGAACCGGCAGTACACCAGTGAACTCTTCGATCAATACTGAAATTAAATTGTACAAAACTGATGCAGTCCCGGTACTGTTCTAAGGAAGCGAAACCAGTGTACAGCTAAAAAGTAAGAAGACCGTATTCAGGCAAAGGAAATGAAAGTCTGAGAAGAGTGAAAGATTGCAGAACAGAAAGCCGACTAGGAATCATGATATTAGAGAAGAACTCAACATTCTTAGTCAAAATGATAAAGTTCTACATTACAGTGAAAATTAGAGCAAACACCTAGGAAAAATAGAGTGTGGATAGACTTCCCTTAATGGTTAGAAATTATAAGTACCAAGGAATAAGAGCTAGAGAAACATCCCAGCAAAGGCGGGTACCATACAGGCAATTTTGCAAAATAACTTCAGAGAAGACAAGAACAGTAATTCCAATGTAAATGAACTTCTCTTCGAAGTACTCCAAGTAAAGGACAGCAAACAGCTTCAACCAGAATGAATAAAATACAGTTTGGAACATGATTTTTCCTTTGTAGGAGATCACGCTCATGCAGAATTTTGTGAAAGAAATTTCCGCCATTTCACTGTAAGTTAATTATAATTTACAGTAAAATAACGGAAATTTATTATTGAAATGGTTTTTGATTACCGGTGCCTAAAATCACAGGCACATCAGATAAATCAGGTTTAAGTAAATTATTTATTTCAGAATGTTTTATGCAAGATAAATGAGGTATTTGTTGGATGCTGATCATAGTTAAATGCAAAAATAAACATTCACAAGTCACCGTACAGTGTATGACGGAGAGTAACTTGTCCTACTGCTGATCTTTGCCTTTCGTATTACACTCGCACATCTGGAGCGAGCGAAAACAGCTATCTGTATACTTCTGTATGAGCTCTGATTGCTTTTATCTTGTCCTTGCGGTCCTTACTCAAGATGTATGCTGGTGGCAGAAAGAGATTTATACAGTCTGTCGCAAATATGGGTTCTCAGTAGAGTTTCAGGGAAAGAACTTCTTCTTCCATCCAGGGATTTCCTCATGCGTTATGTAATGCTCATTGTCGAACCAGCTCGTAAGCAATATGTTATCCCAAATTGCTTTGATGTCTTCCTCTTAGCTGGTCTGCTGGGGATCCCAAATACTTGAGATTCACTTAAAGAGTGGGTCGCACAAGTGTCCTGCACGTAGCGTGGGGAAGCAAGCACTTGTTGATGTGTCTAATGTCAGGTCAGCAGCACCTAATGCATGCCTTGAACACAGCGAAAATTGATGTTACGTAATAAACTAACGTGAAAGAACACGTTTAAAAATTGCTGTAAATGGGACCTGATTATGTAAAACTATTCATTGTCAAAGGTCTTGAGTGTCACCATGATCCGATAAGGAGTTTCTTCAAAATTCGAGATTTTTCAAAATATAAATACGGTGTGTGATATTAACCTTAGAAAGTTATTTTCGTAATTAGGTCCAGTTGGTTATAAAATCGTTGTGTTAAAATTTTCGCAAAGTTATCTCTGGTACATTTTGAATTAATCCTCTACATTTCTAAATCTTAAAAGTGCATAATATTGAAGTCAGAGAGATCTGATTTTGCATTTAGATTCAGTTTATCGTAAAACCATATGGTGGAAGTTTTCATGAGACTACTTCATTCGTTTTGTGAATTACTAAGTAAAAACCAATTTTTTTGCCAAAAATTAAAATAATAGTTTGATTTACCTTAGTATATAAGATACAGAGTTAAAATAACAGCAGTGTATTTGATATAAGTAATAATAGAACTGTACCAACTTTCAATATGATATTATAATTTACCTCTTTCAGTCCCTCTCACTACAATTGTGTACATTATTTTCTTTTAATTTTTTAGCTGCAACAGAAATATTTTTTTCCAGTGGTAACCTGAGCTATACATTTGTGAATGGTCAGCCTTTACATCATGTGCAAGCGCTGAAAATATCAGCAAGTCAATGTATCAATGTGCAGCAGCTCGTGACAACCAGACTACACGGATATAGTTGGTTTGCTGTATTCCACTGTATAACTGAACATTGTTATTGTTATTTTGCATATTATTTATTGAATGATCCTTTCCCTATTTATTACAATGGAGAATATTTCAAAACTAGATATTTGAGTCCATAAAATGAAGCCAAGTGTGCAAAAGCATGTTTTGAAAACAGATACAGATTTTTGTATAAATCTTGCATCTAATATCATTGAATATAATACAAGAGCGTTACCATATAAAGTAAAAATTTGCTTTTATCAGAAAAAATTCAAATTTGGAAGGGTTGATAATCATACGGAAATAAGAAATGAGACATTTCAGAGCCCGTTGTCTACCCTCGGTTCCTCCAAGTGATGATCGAAGGGGTCGCTTTGTTAAAAGAAGTCTACAGCATACCGATGACTGTATGCTGGTCCCAATTCTGATTGTACAGGAGATGGGATTCATCCTTCACGTAGGTCAGACGGCCTGAAGATCGCTGAAACTGTTTTCAAAAGTAAAGTAAAACTAAAAGTTAAAATGACTGACGGTCTTTTGATTTGACATTTTATGCTGAGCAGCCGAGGTCCCTCAACCATCCACTATGAAGTTGGACTCACAGAAAATAAAAATCTGTTGCGAACGAGACTGTTATAATAAATCGTAATATTTTACACCGAGAGCTGTTCATTCTCCACGAAAGAATGCTTTCTAACATTTTAGAAGCCTGATTGATGATTCAGCCACATCAATAGAGGGTTTTAATCATTCTAGAAATGTATGGACCCTCAACGGCGAGAGGAGAGACGTCGGAAGATGTGTGGGGACAATGATAACATGAGGTCTCTCGATTGATCTTCAGCAGGCCCGGATCTGGGCGAGGGGGGGAGGCAATTTCATAGGGCGCCAAATTCAAATTCTTGAAGAAAAAAACCTTGGTTTAGAAACTGCCTAGTATCCAGTGCACGTTGATCTATGGATTGTTCAAATGATTTTGAAACGCATTCCTGTTGGATTTTGAAGCTCTTTGAACACATTTTACGTTAATTTCTGAACGAATCATAAGTCGAATGCGTGCATAGTGTACATGATGTTCCCGCAAGGGGAAATCCCCGTCGCATCCAGAAACAAAATACTTTCCTGCAGACAAACGATACGGGGCTACATGAGCTGAGCCGAATTAACTCGAACGCCTGAATGCCAATCGCTGTTTGTTTCTGTGGTTGTTTGGGTGTGCGAATGATAAGCATTGCTATAATTCTTAGCGAAATCCATAGATGCAGACTACCAGTGTGGAAATAAACGCCTAAGAGAAATAAAAGGTAAGATAAATTACATGTAATATTCTCGGTGTATCCAAGAAAATGAAATTCTGATAGAAACTTTTCGCCACATCGCTAAACTACTAAGGGCCAGTTGTATAGTCCCCGGTTAGTATCCGCTTAACTCTATTTCGGAATAGCTCGAAAAACGCGGTATACGAACACATAATAACGCCTAACCGGAGAATAAACGCGGGATTACTAAACCGGTGAAGTTAACCAAAGAATAAGCTTTTACAGTGTCGGGAATAATTACAGAATTAATGACGACAAAATTGTTTATTAGAACGAGGAAGGAGCAGAAATCGTGACATCACACAAATTATATGGCAGAATACGACTATGCCAAATTTATACAAAGATTCGTGGTACCAGTACTTTTCAGTCTCATGCTTGAGAGACTAGAGCATAAGAATGAAACGTGAGACTATTTCGTAACATAAAACTTTTTGCTTGTAGTAGGCCTAATAGGCATTTGATATTGGTACATCGTGAATTATATTCTGAAGTGCTATTTGTGTCAATGAGTTAGATAATAAACGACCGTTTGTGCCAAGACAGTCCCTCTTATTTGGCGTATGCTACAATTGCTGCAATATTAGAAGGGCCTATTTGGTTTCATCTACCAGACATTGGCAAAACAGGTGTAATCAAATCCTGAAACCATACCAATCCTGGGTACCATTCGTATTAGCAGCTTTTTCAGTAGTAGATAACGACATTTTGATTTTTTTATGTAGCAAAGTGTCTGACGAACTTTGATTAGACAATAGATTCTTCCGCAGAAACGATAGCACGCCGTGAAAAGCTGTAGCAAGATTAGAGAGAAAAAAATGTTGAGACCTACGGATTGAGGAAAAGTATACTGTCTTGCTTTTCTCTTGTCGTTATTATTTTATGTTCCTGTACTTAATTTTATGTCACTCAAAAGAGAAAATTATTAGCTAATAGGCAATAAAGAGTGCAAATTTTGTGTAGAGTTCTTATTCTCCCGATCACATATAATCCCACCCAGTATTAATTGTGAACTTTGTATGGGGGGTAGGATGTTGAAGCGGCCGACTGGGAGCAGGAGAGGCACCACAGGACATTTTAATTTCCACTGTCCTGAATATGGGTGAGATGGCTTCCATTGCAAAACATACACGTTTGAATTCCACAGACCGAAATATAGTGACTGCGATAGAATAATGCTGTGTGAAGAGGCGTGGCACTGCACATTCACACACATAAGACCACATAACGTGTCTCATATTTCCTCGAACAAACATGTTTTATACATCAAGCTCTTCAGAAAGACGTGCGCTACAAAATGAAAATATTTTGGAAAAAATGATTTTTTTTAAATTTTTGGTATTCTGCCTCAAACACTCGAGGGGGAGGGAGAGCGGGGAGGGGCACCACTATCAAGTTTCTGAATCGGATCGGAAATATTGTAGATCCGGGGCTTACTTTCAGTGAGAGTGTGGTTGAGTGCATTGTGTATGGCTTTAGTACTAAACTTCAGGACATACATAAGCAGATGAACAGTCTCATTGACTGACTTAAAGTGATAATCGTTATTGCGTTACATTTGAATATTATGTAATGCTGACTGTGTTCGTAATCTCTTTAATATTCTCCTTGTAAATGCCGAATGAATAAATAAAAATAAATTTGTCGGAATATGCTACTCTTTTCGACAGTAGGCTTTCATTTATCTCCATGGTTCCTGACTCCTTTGCCTAAGTCTTTGAGATCTGCAAAGTTTTATTTCAGTTGTGGGGAGCTGAATGAGACCCCTTGTAACCTCCCCCTCACTTATCGACGTTAATGACAGTGAAAAATTAAACCGTGTGTACCTAATGGAAATTTGGGAAAAGCAATCGTCACCGAAGTTAATTTGTCGGTAAGGAGGGCGGAAAGGGTTACATCTAAATGAAAGGAAAAATGCAAATGAAACTAGTGGAAATTAATTTTGAAAAGGGGTAAAGTTAATAAAAAAAGTAAATGTACGGCCGTTACGTTAACAATTAACTAGCGGTAATTAGATATTTGAGATTTGGGGAAAATTACGGTCGCCAGTCCTATGGACAACTATTGTAATAACTGAAAAAGAAAGGTTATTGCACATACAATTAGCACTAGAAGTGTGGCAACTGAAGGTTGACACGTGCAGTGTGAAAACTGGAAGTTTGTCAGAAGTAATAAATTTCGCTACACTCTGACTTAATTTAGCAAAAGAATTAATAAAACCGGAAAATCGAAAGTTAATTTAGTGACTGAAGTTAATAGTGAGCTTTCTTTCTGAAGCACATCGAAATTCAGTAATATACGGTTAGTCTTGGACTACCTCAACAATCATTTCAAAAGCTACTTGAATCTGCGCAATTTAGAAATAAGAGATTTAACTTTGAACTTGAATTAAATGATTCTGAACAATCAACAATAGTAAAATTTAGTACGTACCAAGCTGAGCTGCAGTCACAGGTAAGCTAAATACGGTAATAAAACTCGCACTCTTAATTTATGCTTATGTAATCTAAATATTGTGGCCAGCTATGAATACCTTAACTGAACTTTGAAATTAAAGCAGTGACATCGAATGATTGTACTTTAATGCTGGCGTCTGAATTTCAACCACACTCGGGTTCATTTCGGAAAAGGAAGGGACCCTGCTTGGTAATGCAATTGGGACAATGAGCAACAAACGTTCATGCTAAGTTGCTGTAATTTTGTTATGCAACAATTTTAAAAGTTTGAAAAGCTGAGGTTTGCCATACAGTTCTAAAACTTTACGTGCTTCCAGTCTTCCTTGTTGGTTGATTGAAGGTTTGAAGCCGTCGATCGAGGAGGTGGCGACAGTCACTCATTGGCGGCCGTCGCTGTTGCAGAAGCTGGATGTTGGCGCGCCTTCTTCTCGACACGGTCACCAGACGAAACGGGCTCTTGATGTGCGCCAGCTGTTTCCCGTCCGCGACACCGTGTCAGAAACTATCATAGCATGTCGAGCGCAATTACATGCTGCCAAACCCTGAAAGCGCGGCAACTCGCGGGAGCGTCACACAACACACCTGCTCCACTCGCTACTCCAGCCAGACTCTCTCTGCCCGCGCTTCACGCGACATAGTTAACACAACCAAAGATCCTAAATACTTTGTTTCTCCACATGAACTATCGACGTATTCGTTCGATAGCATAGTTTTCCCTAGGCAAGACCCAGCGTAAAAAAAAATAATATCTACAAAACAACCAATTATACATCGACATAAATGCATAAAAATATATATGTATATATACAAACAGTAAAACAATTACAATATGTAAACAGACAGAAATGTCATATCTTGAGGTAACAAAACAAGGAAAAAAATTATAGTACAATAGATGGAAATAGGAGGATATGCATTTCCGGTGCTACACCCTGTGAGCTGAAGGTTATAAACAGTATGTTCCCAGTCGCATTATTGCTCTTCGCACAAACAGTTTTTAGGCGCTTGAAAAATGGTTGTGGTATCCAAAAATCGCTGAATACAACCAAACAAATCAGCGTTCGAACATGAATAAATAAAGCGAATAATTTGTAACCGTTGCCCCACAGCGGTATCTTTTACACGTGAGATACACTTCTGTAGAACTCTCAATAAACCAAAGTCGACCGTTCGCTTGTCCTACAACTGAACGTGTTCGTTCCATTTATTGTCGCTTTACAGTGTTGTGCTCAGATACTGTATCGACCTGACTGTGTCAAAACGTGTCAGTAATACTTTATCCGAAATTTATAACAGTGTTTTTCTACTCAACTGCATTAATTTACAATACTCCACATTTAGGGCAAACTTCCATACATCACACGAAACAGAAATTGTATTCAGGTTATCTTCTATCCTCCTATAGTCACCTAGAAACAACACCCTCCCGTGCACTACAGTATCAACAGAAAAGAGTCGCAGATTGCAGTTCACCCTGTACGTCAGGTCTTTTGAGTATAGCGGGAGCAACAGCCATTTTAGCAAACTTGTCGTGGCATACTCCTGACAGTATTTAAACCGATGATGACTAGTCGTAGAGGACGACGTACTAGGTTATACTAGTCAAAAAGTCTTCTACTCACTCACACACGCGAGATCCTTCTCCGTACGCTCGAACGTTTGAAAACAGGTTTAGAGAGGGGCTGAGTCAAACGATCTCTGGCAATCATGGAATTTGGAATCCCCCTGTCACCCTTCATCCTCGATTCACAAAATATCCCAGTAGAAAAGGGAGAGATGGATTTCGCAAGAGCGATGCTTTCTACAGCGGTGTTGATTTATGGACAGAAGTTTTTTGCTCCCAAGTAAATTCAGTAGGTTCGAACTTAGAATATGCTGAAGAATTCAGCTGCAAAGCAACATGAAGGCTATTAATCAGTAAAATTGCCGGCCCTCTCTTATACCCTTCTTATACATGGGCGCCACCTGCACTTTCTTGAAATTGCTTGGTAAACAGTTGTTGACCGTTTCTCTACCTCTACATGATTTGAATGGTTTTTTGCGCTCCCGCCTTCCAAGATGACAACAGCCATGTATCACAGGGCCGCACGCACACGTTGCCACTATGACAGTCACTCAGGCATCCTATCGCATCACGACAGGCTGGTAAATCACTCTGTCTTAAATCCCTATAGAATGTTTTGGATATTTAGATCAGCAGATGAAACGTACAAAAAAATTTACACTAAATTAAGGTTTAATGTCTCGCCGACAACGAGTTCATAAGAAGCGGATTAAATAGAAATTTGTTGGCTCTCTTCCTCGCCAAGTTGCAACTATGATTTCCAGAGACGGAATTATTGTGATGTCTCCTAGTGTAACTAATTTATGTCTGGGTGCTTACTAGATGGTAATTGTAGTTCGTCGGTTTGTAGCATTATTTACAGAATGATGAGCCTTTTCTAGGGACTGCCGGCCCGTGTGGCCGAGCGGTTCTAGGTGCTTCAGTCTGGAACCGCGCGACCGCTACGGTCGCCGGTTCGAATCCTGCCTCGGACATTGATGTGTGTGATGTCCTTAGGTTAGTTAGCTTTAAGTAGTTCTAAGTTCTAGGGGACTGATGACCTCAGATGTTAAGTCCCATAGTGCTCAGAGCCAACTGAACCATATTTTCTAGAGACTAAAAACTTGCTGTTTTGCATACAGTTTTCTCTGATTTTGCACTGAAGCACCAAAGAAATTGGTACAGGCAGGCACACTCAAATACAGAAATATATAAACAGGCAGAATAGGGTGCTGAGGTCGGCAACGCTTATATCAGATAACAAGTGTCTGGCACAGTTGTTAGATCGGTTACTGCTGCTACAATGGCAGGTTATCAAGATTTAATTTAGTTCGAACGCAGTGTTATAGTCGGCATGAGGTGATCTGTTATATACCTCACGCCTGCCGTCCCTTGGTAGTACATCAGCACACCTGATGATGGCAACAAGGTCGACTGCCGAAATATTGTGTCCTTTGTACACTCACAGCAAGCCGTTCTTCTGAGATTTATTTCGTCATGAAATACGACTGGAGGAATTGAAGAATCACAAAATGTAATGTAATCTGATACAGAGTCTGAAGACGAACCCACTGGGATTGAAATCGTGTACTGAAATAAAATCGATGATTAGTGAGTGAAGACAATATTTGTTTTCCATTTTACAAAAGTAATGTAGTCACAGTGACAACAAGGACAACATTTAACATCTGTTCCCATTTTTAAACAGCCAGACTAATCCTTAGAGTAACACGTGCAAAGTCTGCAGTATGCCGCTGCCGAAACATATTCACGTGTGAAGGGTGTCTTTCAGATTTCAGTGAAAAAAATTTGAATTGTTGTCTAGTTATTACACTTTCTGGAAACATAGCACCACATGTGACTTAAATATAAAGAAAGTCAAGCCAAAATAGATAAAAAGAAATACATATTCCAATAATGATCTATTTGAAAAAAAAATGAATTGAACAGTTGCGGATAAAGAGAATGAATTTTTCTATTAGGAAGAAAGGTCGAGGTAAAGAATTTTATCGAAACTGACTGGAGCAATTGAGGAAAACTTTCTTCAATAAAACTTGAACTATTACTAGATACGTGTCAGGAACTGAAGACACATTTGTATGAAAGTGAAACGTGAACGATCACAAAGATGGACTCGAAGAGAGTGAAAACCTCTGGGGTGCGGTGCTATCGTAGAACGACAACAAGTGAACGGTTAGATAAAGTGTGAAATGGCGAAGTACTAGAAACATTAGACGAAGAAAGATATCTAGCAAGGACCCTCACTATGAGAAGGGACAAGTTAGTGCGACGTCTGCTATGGCATCCCAGAATGGCTAACTTAGTGGCTAAAACAGTGATAGCAGGCAAATACTGGAAAATGGAAAGCAGAGTATAGTGTATAGTGTGTGAAATAGCTTCATAATAGGAAACGGTGTGGGATTACATCAAACCAATCTAATCCCTGATTTTTTAAAATGAAAAGAGCTCCAGAAATAGCTTACTGGTTCGATCAGTGCGCTGACACGCTGGTCC
This sequence comes from Schistocerca cancellata, assembly GCF_023864275.1. NCBI lineage: Eukaryota > Metazoa > Arthropoda > Insecta > Orthoptera > Acrididae > Schistocerca > Schistocerca cancellata. Next base: position 832,032,882 of record NC_064626.1, on the reverse strand, counting down.
TAAAATAGCATTTATTCTGCACTGACAACAAAGCATCTCTACGATAAGGCAGTCATTAGTCGTCAGGGAGTGTGTAGGCTGACAAAAATATTACCTATTAATATATCCTACACTATCTTGTGTTCGTAGTAGATATAATCTTGGGAATACATTAATCAAAGTACATCAGATTTTATTAAACAGGTATAACTGACACAGGTATAGCTGATCCTTATGGTGGATGGGTAAGTTACAAGTCAGAAACTAGGTACTGAATAGTGTATTCTCTCATAGCGACAGCCGAGGCTCGACATTTATTGTAAGCCATCTACTACACCTACAGTGGTAAGCGAGGGGGGGGGGGGTCCTCAGTATCTTTTATATAGTCTATTTTCATGGTGTACAGATTCAGACACTTGTATATAACGTATCCAATAATACGTTACTGTCATAATATACTATCACTAAACTGAAACATATTCACAAGCCTTAATATTAAATACGTTGTCGCATATGACAAGATTAACAATACAGAATCTAAATAAAATTAGCAGCAAATAAGTACGAGGGCAGTTCAATAAGTAATGCAACACATTTTTTTTTCTCGGCCAATTTTGGTTGAAAAAACCAGAAATTTCTTGTGGAATATTTTCAAAGATTCCCGCTTCGTCTCGTATAGTTTCATTGACTTCCGACAGGTGGCAGCGCTGTACGGAGCTGTTAAAATGGCGTCTGTAACGGATGTGCGTTGCAAACAACGGGCAGTGATCGAGTTTCTTTTGGCGGAAAACCAGGGCATCTCAGATATTCATAGGCGCTAGCAGAATGTCAACGGTGATCTGGCAGTGGACAAAAGCACGGTTAGTCGTTGGGCAAACACCATAAAGAGCAAAGGAGAACCATCTGTGCGGAATTGCTTGCTCGTCATGTGGCTGAGGGTGACAATTTCTTGTCAAAGATTGTTACAGGCGATGAAACATGGGTTCATCACTTCGAACCTGAAACAAAACGGCAATCAATGGAGTGGCGCCACACCCACTCCCCTACCAAGAAAAAGTTTAAAGCCTTACCCTCAGCCGGTAAAGTCATGGTTACAGTCTTCTGGGACGCTGAAGGGGTTATTCTGTTCGATGTCCTTCCCCATGGTCAAACGATCAACTCTGAAGTGTATTGTGCTACTCTTCAGAAATTGAAGAAACGACTTCAGCGTGTTCGTAGGCACAAAAATCTGAACGAACTTCTCCTTCTTCATGACAACGCAAGACCTCACACAGGTCTTCGCACCCCAGAGGAGCTCACAAAACTTCAGTGAACTGTTCTTCCTCATGCACCCTACAGCCCCGATCTCGCACCGTCGGATTTCCATATGTTTGGCCCAATGAAGGACGCAATCCGTGGGAGGCACTACGCGGATGATGAAGAAGTTATTGATGCAGTACGACGTTGGCTCCGACATCGACCAGTGGAATGGTACCGTGCAGGCATACAGGCCCTCATTTCAAGGTGGCGTAAGGCCGTAGCATTGAATGGAGATTACGTTGAAAAATAGTGTTGTGTAGCTAAAAGATTGCGGAATAACCTGGTGTATTTCAATGCTGAATAAAACAACCCCTGTTTCAGAAAAAAAAATGTGTTGCATTACTTATTGAACTGCGCTCGTAAATACCAACAACAAGGTTATTACCGTCTATACAGAGTAGTCTCTTGTTACTGTAGCATTTCTTTATCACATTATTCAAAGAATATTCGTGAAAATTTGAATTATATGGAGATGTTAAAATGTTAAATTGGCAGTCTGCTGTGAATTAATATTCGACATGAATTTTCTTCGATAGCGCAGCCTATTACGAAAACTTTAATGAGACAGAGGGACATGGAGCTAACATGGCAGCACGGGTTCTGCAGCACTGAGAGGTTTGAGGAAACATTACACAGGGGAGCCGGCGATTATTCTGTAAAATTCTCGACGTCGCGGTTGGGAGAGGTAAACATTTTACATCTGTCGATAGCAGGTTTAGTGAGAGGTAACATATTCCGCTCGCTCGAGGCGCAGTCGTGAGAGGTTCCATGCAACTGTCAGGCAGCGAGGTTGAGCTGAGCTATTCACAGGTCTGATTTACTGTGCGCACCATTTCGACACTCAAAGCTCTTCGTAGGCTGCGCCATATATTACAAGCGCCGCCTAACAGCCGTGAGTCCACTGGAGACTCGAATGTATGTTCCAGTGCGATGAACACATCCCTAACAGTGTTTGTGCCTTGTTTGTAACTCGTGAAGTGCGCTGTTTAATGTAGTTGGCATCGATGCACTGTTGAGCGCCCCTTAGTGTCTATATATTACCTGACAGAGGCACTGCATAATTATTTCAGAATACATGGGAAATCCAAAAATTCTATAAGATATAATGCGACAGTTATAAATTAAATACTCTGAAACTGGTGAGACATTCAAACGTTAACAAACGCCACGAGTTTGAGGTCATGATACCTACTGATACTTAAACTCACCAACAAAACTCTCCCCTCTGTCCTACATTGGAAGCCACCTTCAAAACCTAACATATCTAAACTCTAAATACCATTTTTTAGGGATCATATCATTCCGAAAATGCAAATAGAAGAAAATGCCGAGGAACTCCGTTGGCATAACATATCCTACAACTCCATAAATAATCAGTCGGGTAGAGTCCTTATGAAAAGTTGTACGCATGGTTTTTAGCGAAACCAATCTTTAGTAAGGCTCATTAGAAAATGTTGTGTTAACAATTACGACAGGAAAAATATTAGCTGTTAATGAGTTACCATGAGCATAAGGGGGGCGACAGAAATTGAGTGTCCGGGAGGTACAGATATCAACCTTCTACGGTATATATATATTACACTTCCCAATTCAAGAAACTATCAAAACCAACCATTAACTCGCACCATTAACACCAAATGCAAAATGGCTAGCCACAGTGATGATAAAGGTTCGCACCGTCCGGATCGAAAGTGAGTCCCTTGGGAGTTACAGACCGTGCAGAATGTTCAACTAGGTATCCAGTCTTAAAGAATGTGTATAGAATCATATTGGTGTGACGGGTTGAAGAGATCTCAAAATGTCATATAATGCGAAACAGTCTGTCGTGGAGCTTGTCGTGAAATCGGCCATCGTTCAAGGCGTAGCTCCAGGTATTGCGATAATGTTTTATAGGCACGGAAGAAACAAGCATCAAGAGGGTGAATTTTTCCAGTGCATCCAGGTGGTATGAACCGCGACGTCACACAGTTTGCTGGAAAGGAACATGGTATTTATATACGGACCAGGAATCAATGAAAAGTAAGTTATTTTGACCAGCTGTTGGCCAAAATCAGTACTCATTCCATAGTTGTAGTTCTCTTACGCCCATTTTCCCACTCTTCTTTGCTGTGACATAAAAATTCCATACTGCCTGTGTCATATCACGCACACGAGAACGAATCAAAGGGTGCAGAGCATCTCCAGCTTCTCGCACTACAATAAATAACTTTTCAGATAGAGTACCATCCAGACTCACAGTCGGCAAATAGTATACGAATGCGTTGTGCTATATCACGCACACGAGAAAGAATCATAGGGTGCAGAGCATCTCCAACTTCTCGCAGCACAATAAATAACTTTTCAGATAATTTACCATCCAGATTAAGTCGGCAAATAGTATATGAGTGCGTTGAGGCATGGATGTTAGTTGATATTTTTAAAACTATTTCGGTACCTCTGACTTTCATGGTCTCCTTCATACGCTGTTCCTCTACAAATCCCAATTGGTAGGAGTTGAAAACAAAATTCTTACTGAATGATGGGACGAGCTTGTTTATCTCATCTGCCCATTTACTGTTAGATTCTGCAGTTTGCTGTCAAACGTCAAGTTGACGCTATGATTGAAATTTCGTTGTCTTATGTCTTCCAATTCTGTAGTATTTTTGAAGTTATGCAACCGTCCATTGCCTTCCTAGAAATCATTGTAATCTATGGCGCGCACAATTTGATGTGCATAAAGTACTACGTCACTATCATGAACATCCTGTATACTGTACGGAGATTCCTTGAAACGCGCAAATGCCAGTTTTTGTAAAAAGTGCGTCTTATTCTCATCCGAACATCCATAGTTTTTCTTATACACTTGACGGTCATATTACAGCGAACTTATTCTAGATTTGTTCGCAATTTTTTGTACTGTGCTACAGATGTTCTTCCATGTACGTAATTATGTTTAGTACCCGCTCCTTAGACAACGACTGTCCTTTTGTACGTGTCACTGGAGACGGGATCTGTCGCTCTCTGTCCAACAAGGATGGTGAACTACATAACTACATGACTCGACACCTGTTTCAACATCACTTTCACTTGTTAAGCACGTATCGTCATCATTGAGCTACCCATGTGCGTTGTCCGCACAATCGAGGGTATATGACACCACACATTTCACTGATTCGTCTAGCACAAACGCTAATATTTCTTCTGCCACTTTCTTCTCCCTTTGCGAAATTCCTTTGGTTCCTTTCTGACGAAATGTCATCTTCGGCAATTGTTATTGATGATATATTGCAATGTTTGCTTTGTTTATTATTGCCATTGCTCTGTCTTGGATCAACACCACTTGCACTGTAGCACTATTGTGAGTTACTCGTCGGCTAAGCAGTCCAGCTACGCTCTGCAGCCTCATCCTGTGCTCACGATTGGATACCACCAGCTGCGCCCCCTGTTGCCTTTGGCAGCCAATATTGTGGTTGCGTGGAAGACAATACATGGGGGGTCAAATGCGTTAACACCACTGGTCTTTTGAGAGCTCGCACTCAAAGGCATTCTTGTCAGTATGAGTAACCTATACCTGAACTTATTCACCGTTGTTTATCTTGTAGATAAGAGTAACTAGTATTCATCTTATGCATCTAAATCTTTTCCAACCACAAACGTTTCATCAGTTTTTCCAGCCATCTTCAGTTGTCTACAAAGAAAGAAAATAAAGGAAACTTCCTAGCAGATTAAAACTGTTGGCCGGACCGAGACTCGAACTCAGTACCTTTTGCCTAGCTCTACCAACCTTTTTTTTTTTTTTAATCTCATTTTGTTCGCTACTGTTCGTTGCATCTGTTCGGGGCGGACGTCGTAAGACATCAGTTTGAGTTCGTTGTTGGTCGATTACGTCGACTAAGTTAACAATTAACTAGCGGTAATTAGATATTTGAGATTTGGGGGAAATAACGGTCGCCAGTCCTAAGGACAATTACTATAGTAACTGAAAAAGAAAGGTTATTACACATATAATTAGCACTAGAAGCGTGGCAACAGAAGGTTGACACGTGTAGTGTGAAAACTGAAAGTTTGTCAGAAGTAATAAATTTCGCTACACTCTTACTTAATTTAGCAAAAGAATTAATAAAACCGGAAAATCGAAAGTTAATTTAGTGACTGAAGTTAATAGTAAGCTTTCTTCCTGAAGCACATCGAAATTCAGTAAAATACGGTTAGTCTTGGGATTCCTCAACAATCATTTCAAAAGCTAAATTCACTCTGCTTTTTATTCATATGGAAACCCATGAAATGGCTATCAAATCCATATTTAATATGGTAAACTTTATCCTTCAAAGTTCACTGTCTGTACAACACATTTTCACTCGGAAAACAGCCAAAATTTTTTCAAGTCCCGCCTGACTAATTTTCACGATCTAACAGTCACAGATCACAGAGCCACCACTCTTCGCAAGTTAAACATTCGGTCATTTCAGTGGTCTTCTTTGAAAGAGGTGCTGGCCAAAGTGTTCCGTACAGAGCACGAAACTTGCCACAACAAACTTCCATTAAAATGTTCGTAACTCCAGTCGCTTCTGTCACGACACGTTCTAAAGGAAATGAACTCACTAGTTCTTCATCTTACAGACTATTTTTACGGAGCTATCTAACATGGTGTCATCCGTAGAGCTCCTCTACTCTCTGCCCACCTCACTATATTCGAAAGGGAACAATTCTGATTGGCTTTTGATCCAAACGACGAATCAGAATGTTCATTCCAGATCATTCTCGTTGCAAAACTTACTATATCTAATCACAAATCTGATAGTAATTAATGTCATTAAAATTTCTATTTCCAGTGTATTTTGTAATCAAAATAAGCGAAGTTCAAAATATTCTCCAAATTGAGAAATAAACTTATTCCGCCTCTAACTTTCATTCTGGCTGCTTATATAAAAAAGCAAGATCACACCGACATACATCATCTGAGATGTGGTTACACCATAACTTTCCCACGGTTCGTTTGTACAAAGTTTTACATTAAATGACATATTAAGTGTTAACGTATGTCCTACATACACCCTCTCAATCATTCTAATCTACTTACACAGAAAACATTATAAGTAAATAATAATTTTGAGCGATTTTTGTATTACGTAATGTAAAGTAACTAAAGTTTTGAAAAGAAATTTCTAATTAATTGCTTTTAGGCACTGATAACCTTGTAATGGCTTAAAATGATAATGAAAGTCAATTTGTTATTGTCCCTAAGTGGGTTTTAAAACATAATCGTCGGTTTTAGGGCTTTTAGGTAATTTTCATTATCTCCGGAACTACAATAAATTAAAATCTGAAATTTTGTCAGCATCATTCCATTAATAACAAAAGATTGTGTACCAACTTTGAACAAAATGGGATAATAACTAATATGGATTATGTTTTCGATTCGTAGAGGGTATGAATTTTCGTACGGACTGAATGTTACTCTATGCAGTTCTCACGGCAGGCAGCTTCAGCTGCGCTATGAGCAAAGCGAAATAAACACAGCCTTTCTGCAGCCACCGTACCAAAGAACTGCGCGCCTTACTGCAACGAATGTCATCTCGTATTAACTCTGCGTTACAGACTGCGCAATGTAATGTTTCACACAGGAGCCACAATTGATCTTGTAGACCTCTGCGCTACTAAACTTATTAATCGCTGGCTCCAAGAAGTGTCGCAGTATTTTGTTCAACTTATTATATGACCGCAAATCCATTGTAACGTTGACTTTTCGGAACACATTAACAATGTCATCTGACTCAGGTCCGTGGTAAGAGAGAGGTACATACTTTTTCAGCAGCTCTCCACTAACCCCTGACACCTTCCCAACTTTCCTAAAAACCACTTTCCCGATTTTTCTTATATCTGCTTTGGTGAACTATTTTCTACACCTACTTTAATAAACACATTTGTCTCCTCAATAACCTCCTTAGTCGCGACTTATTTTGCTATACGATAAAAAATGGAAATAAAATATTTGCGCTTTTGTACCGGTAGATGACGTGAAACCTTTGCAGTGATCAAGTCAGTGGCTGTCGGTTTACGATAAATATCAATGTTAAATCAGTGTTCAACCCTAATTTTACCCTCCACGTCTATTTACATCGTAAATTCTAGATTTTTATGTAATGTATTCAAGGCGTTTAAAAGCTCATGAACATCAACCTAGTTACCTGTGAAGACCATAAGGATGTCGTTAACGTATGTACGACACAAGTTTATCTTCTATGAAATTTTAGTGTAAGTAGTGAAGAATATATTTTCCAGGGAATTAACAAAAAATTATGAAAGTATCACTGATGAACTTGATCCATAACAAGCCCTTAATTCTGATAGTAAATTTACTGATTTAAAGTAAAGTAAACAAATGATAGAGAAAGTTTAATCATTCCCAACAGTTCTGTAGAACACACGGGTCCGTTTTTCCAAACCGCACAACATTATTATAAACAATTGCTAACGATTCATCAATTGGTACATTCGTGTATAGATTCTTTATGTTAGATGAAACAAGAAGTGTATCTTTAGGGAATACAATAAGAACTGTTAAGATAATATGGAGGGGGTACTGCTCCCGCTAACAAGAGGACGAATAGGTTAATTTCCCTTATGCAACGTAACTTGTGCAAGACTGGCCGTTTAGGATTCGTCATTAAATACCTTTTCTTTTTCCATTCTGAGTCCAAAACTACGACGGAATCCTTAATAGCATCTCTAATGCCTTTCGGAAATGTTGAAATTAGATTTTTATCAACCTGTAAAATATCATTCTCTTCGAAGAACTTTTCAGTTTTAGAAACCAATGAAGAACTTTTGTCGGCTTTAGTGACCAACACGTTGCTTTCTTTTAGTTTAAGCATTCGAGTCCTTAACCGAACGTGACAGACATTGCAAGGACCGATTACTGTTGGTGGCTTCCTTAGCCACATTCGATATTTTATGGGCTATATTAACCTGCTCAGGCTTGGACAATTTCAGCATCTCTCAATTACTTTTAAAATCTGCAATAATTTCTTTAAAAATTTTACAATGAACTATTGGAGGAACATTATATCGGTGCCCCTGTTGAACAGTCTTAACCCTTCACTGACAAAGGGAATATCCGTCAGATCAACTACTCTTGCAGCAAAACATTGTTTACTTACTTGGTTGGTGGTAGAGGCTCAGCGCTCTGTACTATTCGCAATCAGCCGTTGCAGTATCCACCACTGTTGCCGTTGTATAACACTACATTTCCAACACATGTACTCGTGAATTAAGGTAGCCGACAACTGAAGCTGCCTAGGAGTTAGTAAAGTGCGAGGAGGACTGTGTGAAGAATTCGCCCTAATGGCAGCCAGCGCCTTTTCTTATGTGCCACTCCAGTTTCACTTTTTACTAGCGTTATTTCACATACGAACAGAAGTGTATGAAATACACTGTATTCTTATATTGGCGTACATCGGTATCACTTCAGTTTTCCAAGCACGCTTTATTAAACATAATTTTCAGTTGATCTTGTGTAACAGACCTTCTTGCACGGTAATATGCTGTAGCCTCGTTGTTTTACCAGCTTGGCCTCTTAAGTCATAGATCGGATTTAAGGTCTTGATGGAGGTATGCAGCCTAAATCACGGTCAATATAAATATGACTCAAAAATTTTGATAGGCTGCCGAAATAAAGGGGATCTAGATGGTAGTAAATCCTTCATTGTGATAACGCATTTTTTTCAAAAGCCGTCATCACAGCGCCTAGTACGAAATACAAACTATAGTACAAGTAATAGTTCATGCAGTGACATAGCGTACGTAATGTGTGCAACAACATTTTGTCAGCACTTACAAGAGGTTGATGAACAATGTTTGCTTGTCCTGGATTGGATGTTCCACTCTTTATCCAGTTTTCCTTCGTATAAGGATTGCTTCTGCTCATATCTGCTGCCAAACATTCACAAGTAGCAGCAAAACTTTGCATAGACAAATTGTAATCCAACTAGAATAGGTATCTAAAATGTTCAAATGGCTCTGAGCACTATGGAACTTAACTGCTGTGGTCATCAGTCCCCTAGAACTTAGAACTACTTAAACCTAACTAACCTAAGGACATCACACATCCATGCCCGAGGCAGGATTCGAACCTGCGACCATAGCGGTCGCGCGGTTCCAGACTGTAGCGCCTAGGACCGCTCGGCCACTCTGACCGGCAATAGGTATCTTTTTAAAATCTATACATATCTGTCATGAACAGTCATCATGCCGGATACTGGTAACAACAGATCCGTGTTCACGTAACTTTCCTTGACAACTACTGCGTCAGCTACAGGAAGGGATGAAAAATTATTTCCATTATGTAGCAACACCCCTTTCAAGCTGTTTTTCGAGGAGTCTATGAATAAATACCAATCTTCAGGTTTATGTCTAACACACAGTGACTTCATCAAAGAATCAACATTATTACGGAAAACAAAGTCCTCCCTTTTAGACAATAAAAAATCATTTTGGCATTGACGAAAAGAATTTACTTTTGTGCCATCCTGCACGATGTGCCAGCCTGTCAATGTCGAAGCATGTAACTGCTCCGAGAACTCCGTTGTTGGAATAAGAGGTCCGTTTGTAGCAATTCCTTCCAGAAATCGTTGGTTAGTCTTGTTACAATTCGCTAATGTCACCAATACTGTCAAAATCTGCTGATCTTTATGTCTGGACTTCGAACTATTCCAGATATACACTCCTGGAAATTGAAATAAGAACACCGTGAATTCATTGTCCCAGGAAGGGGAAACTTTATTGACACATTCCTGGGGTCAGATACATCACATGATCACACTGACAGAACCACAGGCACATAGACACAGGCAACAGAGCATGCACAATGCCGACACTAGTACAGTGTATATCCACCTTTCGCAGCAATGCAGGCTGCTATTCTCCCATGGAGACGATCGTAGAGATGCTGGATGTAGTCCTGTGGAACGGCTTGCCATGCCATTTCCACCTGGCGCCTCAGTTGGACCAGCGTTCGTGCTGGACGTGCAGACCGCGTGAGACGACGCTTCATCCAGTCCCAAACATGCTCAATGGGGGACAGATCCGGAGATCTTGCTGGCCAGGGTAGTTGACTTACACCTTCTAGAGCACGTTGGGTGGCACGGGATACATGCGGACGTGCATTGTCCTGTTGGAACAGCAAGTTCCCTAGCCGCTCTAGGAATGGTAGAACGATGGGTTCGATGACGGTTTGGATGTACCATGCACTATTCAGTGTCCCCTCGACGATCACCAGTGGTGTACGGCCAGTGTAGGAGATCGCTCCCCACACCATGATGTCGGGTGTTGGCCCTGTGTGCCTCGGTCGTATGCAGTCCTGATTGTGGCGCTCACCTGCACGGCGCCAAACACGCATACGACCATCATTGGCACCAAGGCAGAAGCGACTCTCATCGCTGAAGACGACACGTCTCCATTCGTCCCTCCATTCACGCCTGTCGCGACACCACTGGAGGCGGGCTGCACGATGTTGGGGCGTGAGCGGAAGACGGCCTAACGGTGTGCGGGACCGTAGCCCAGCTTCATGGAGACGGTTGCGAATGGTCCTCGCCGAAACCCCAGGAGCAACAGTGTCCCTAATTTGCTGGGAAGTGGCGGTGCGGTCCCCTACGGCACTGCGTAGTATCCTACGGTCTTGGCGTGAATCCGTGCGTCGCTGCGGTCCGGTCCCAGGTCGACGGGCACGTGCACCTTCCGCCGACCACTGGCGACAACATCGATGTACTGTGGAGACCTCACGCCCCACGTGTTGAGCAATTCGGCGGTACGTCCACCCGGCCTCCCGCATGCCCACTATACGCCCTCGCTCAAAGTCCGTCAACTGCGCATACGGTTCACGTCCACGCTGTCGCGGCATGCTACCAGTGGTAAAGACTGCGATAGAGCTCCGTATGCCACGGCAAACTGGCTGACACTGACGGCGGCGGTGCACAAATGCTGCGCAGCTAGCGCCATTCGACGGCCAACACCGCGGTTCCTGGTGTGTCCGCTGTGCCGTGCGTGTGATCATTGCTTGTACAGCCCTCTCGCAGTGTCCGGAGCAAGTATGGTGGGTCTGACACACCGGTGTCAATGTGTTCTTTTTTCCATTTCCAGGAGTGTATTTGTGAACCAGGTTTAGAAGTTTGTTAGATGATCCTTAGAATCCCGCGATAGCATAGGAACTGCAAAAGACATATGTGAATCCCTTTTAAGCAGTCAGTTAATAATGTTACACGTTTGGCACAGATTTCTAGAGCCCCAAACTTAGTCTAGGCTATTTTATTGCCGGAATAATAGTCAAACTATCTTCATTCGACTACTCAAATTTCACATCGGCGCTTTTAAAGTGAATTCGCTACAAATATAATTATACTTGTTTTTATCGTTAACACATTTGCGAGAAATGTTCATTCTTCTCAAACCCAATAACTAAGAAAACACACGGTTGCTTACACTAATCAGTTCCTAATTAGCTAACACACAGTATGCGCTTCTTCCATTAAATAACTGTACGACTCATCTGGCTACTGAGCAGTACGTTTTTTATCTGTAATAGATCTGCCTTAACTGTTGTTGCAAACCTCGGCCTGCGCAGGAAAGCGATTATTGTGAGGAGAACTTCATTGTTGAACATTTTTTGCCTTCATACTAAAGTCTCAGAAAATAATTGTCTTAAATAAATACGTAAAATGCAGTCCAAATTAAATAAAATTGTACTTTTTGTCACTTCGTTTAGCACTCTTCGCTAATAATGGCGAAAATGATTTTTTTCCAGTCTTACATAAAATTGATGGGTGATAGAACATTTCTGACTTAATTTTTTAATACGGGAGATGCAAGTACATACGAATCAACTGAAATTACTCATTTAACATTTTCGTTGCTGGCCAGTGTTATTAGTTCATCGCATGTTGAATTTCATTTCGAAAGGTGTGAAAAGGAAATTAAATATATGTGGTTCCAATCTATTGCAGTCAACTAATGTAGCTTTCTTTCAGGACGAATTCTTTAAATACTTCCTACTTACATCACCTAGATGCCTATTTCAACTGTCTGCTTAATGACTTGACCTAGTGCTGTGTCGCGGTGACAAGATGCCGTGTTGTGCTCTGTACTGAATAATAAACAAAAAATAGAGGAGTGACAGAGTAAAACCTGCTTCGAGGAGTTTGTTATTTGTGTCGATTTTTCTGCCCAGCAGTCACGGACCGTATGTCGCAACTGATCAACGGGGTGTGTAAATCGTGACGTGAGAGGGAGTAGTGCTACGGGGTTCGAGAGGTGTGCGTAACAACATTCCACAAAAAACGAATTTTTCTTAAATAACACAAAAATACTCAATTAAAAGAAAACAATTTTACAGTGATCGTGTATGACAAACCCCAAAATGTAAAATTGTCTAAGACAATTAAAATAACATCCCCCTGGAATTTTACAAAGACCAAATATAACGAACCCCGAAATGTACAATAATGTAAACGGTACAAAATAGCGTTAGTTAGCAAGTTGCGCGTCATCTTCAAAATTTGTTAGAGAAGATGAAAGCAAGAACTAAATTACGAGGAGCGTTCAATAAGTAATGCAACAGATTTTTTTCTGACAGCAGGTAGGTTTTATCCAGGTTTTCAGTACAACATATTATTCTCCACTCTTCTGGCTACAAAACCTTATTTTTCAGTATACTCTTCCTTCAATTCGAAGGATTTACGCAAACTTATTATTGGGGGGGGGGTCTTGTACGTTCTAATGGTACCATTCTACTGGCGGAAGTCGGGTTCAACGGCTCGCTGTATCAGTAACCTCCCCATCATCCACATACTGCTTCCTGCAGAATGCATCCTTCATTGGGCCGAATTTATGGAAGTTGGAGGCAGTGATATTCGGGCTGTTGGGCGGAAAACAAGTCCAATGAAGTTCTGTGAGCTCCTTCGGGCGCTTGGAGTTGTGTGAGCCCTTGCGTTGTCTAGTTGCCCAGAGAGTTGTTTGATTTTGACCCGCCGATCACCTTGAATGAGAGTGTCTGCGCGCTTCAACACTGCAGGGGCTACAGCTGTGTGCGTCCAGCGAGAGATCGTACAGGAGTGTGCGACCTTGCTGCGATGAAGATAGGCGCCCTCCCCAACGACCCAGCGTGCTTTTCTTCACTGCCATGTCTCCGTAGACATTCTGCATGCTATGGTTTTCTACCAAAGCAAACTGAAAGACAGTTCTCTGCTAGGAACCCATTCCGAAGGCTATTTACGTATGGCGCCGCCACCTATCGGAATTTCGTGAATCTAAAGAGGCTGAGGCAGGAATTTCCCACAACAACTTGTGCATTTTTTAAACTAAATGGATAGAAAACGAAAATTTTGCATAACTTGTTGAACCACACTTGTCAAAGAAATAACTTCTATACTCCCTTAAAACAAGGGCAGTACACAACATTCTCACACAGCTGAAATATCAAATTAACAGTCGCATAGATAACTACATATCGGCACCACGTAAAAAGTGACTGAGCCTCGGTTTAAGTAAAATGGACCAGCAAAGTATACAGCGATCAAAATGAATCTTAGAAGTAAATGCATTTTCTTTAACAAACACTAACTGATGGTCATCCAAAAGCCAAAACGAATCTCCTTAAAGTCTACTAACGATAAACTGCTACATTCTGTGGTGTACACCTTCAACATGTATAATTAAACAACAGCGTAAGCAACATAGTGCATCTTGCCGCTGGTACAACCTTCCAGCAAGCCAAACAATGCACATAGACAATTTAAACAGGGCGAGTCAGTGTCGCAATATCACATCCTGGCTCAAGGACCCGTTAGTGAATCTCAGTTTACGTTAGGTCGACAAATGCATCAAGTTGCCTCTGCTGTTTTCAGTCGCTGGCCGTCACACAGGAAATGAGACCTAGCGATAAGGCAGCAGCACCGAAGCAGCCGCGGAGCGCCCTCTCGACAGTGTAGACACTTTTCTGGCAACGTGCACTGGCTGCGACGGCACGGTTGCGCGGGTGTTCACATCTGCTCGCGGAATGACAGAGTTGAACCGTCGCATCCTCCCTTAGACTCGTAGGTCCTGCTAAGAGGAAGGAACTCTGAAACTTGTAGGTATGCACTAGGGACTAGCTTACAACCGGCTGGCAACACTTACACTAGCTCAGCATGGAACAATGCTTGCATCCCAGTAAAATGTCATTGCACCGTGTTGAAGCTATCCGCCCCCCCGCCCCCCTCCCACCATAATCGACATACTTCCTCTCCATGAGATGATTGGCTACTTCAGACGCCAGGAACTCTTCATGAATATTCGATGCTGGCTTGCAGCTTCGATACAAGATCCATAATCTGTCTGTCCATGCCCCATCAGATAAAATGCTCCCTAACCTTCATCCTGGTTTTAAAGACGCCCCGTTGACCGCCTACAGGAACTTCGCCTTTGAACCTGTACTAGATATTAACAAATGGTCTTCGGTATGTGATATAACTGATACATACACATCATTTTGTGCACCCTTAGTGGCATGCACAATGTATTGTCAGAATCCATTTCTCTTCACGTACGACTCAAGATCTCCACGGTGACCTGCTGAAATGCATTACAAATGTATGCCATCAAGTCCCGTAGATCTACATGGAGACTCTGAAAATCGCGCTTAAGTGTCTGGGAGAGATTTCATCGAACCACCTTCACAATAATTTATTCAATCTCGTTGTTGTTGTTGATGTTGCATCTGGAGAGTGCTCACCATGTCGGTCATCAGTGCACGTACGCTGTGTGAGATGAATGGGACTATAGGACGCAAAATGAGGATAGCCTAAAATACAACATAAGACCACATACTTTCCCTTGGACTCTTTTTTAGTGAACCCATACCGACTCTTATGAAGGATACAATGGCGCAAGCGGATCAAGGCAGACCATTACAAACAATGATATCTGATCTGGACAGCCACTAAGAGCAAAGTCCTAAAAAGAAGATTGTCGTATCATAAAAATAGTTTAGTTGAGCCACTCCTTCTCTATTGTTCTAAAGGCTTCGACCTAAAAGCTTAGGCAAAAGTGAAGACAAAACACAAAATCGTAAAACACGTGCAACATTCAGTTCATTATCACCTAGAACTGATGGAGGTCTGCGTTTAAACCAGCTTGAACACTCTCGTCATTATGTAAAATACGGTCGGTTAAAATGGGGCGAACAGTAATCAGCACCCCAGATGCATCACAAACAGGAGGTTCTTCACGTCTGAAAAGGAAGACATAGGTCAGGTGGCTGTGTCCTACTCTAGGGCGCGTTAAACTGGCTTCATCGATTCTAATTGGCTGAAAGGAAGTGCGTCGTGTCCTCACAGTCTCTTTTATTGATTCAAACTTATTTTCCGTCAAGCCCAGCCACTCTTCCTGCCAAAGATCCAATCTCGATCAGCGCGTGGCTAAAGTAACACCTGTATCTTTCTGTGCGAGCTCTGATTTCCCTTGCTTCTTACGATAATCGTTTCTCCCGATGTATGTTGGCGTCAACAAAATATTTTCGCATTCGGAGGAGAACGCTGCTGACTGAAATTTCGTTGTTTTAATGAATTCCACCCAAAATACTGTATTACGTCAATGACGCTTTCTCCCCTATTTCTCGAAAATACAAAAAGTCCTGTTCTTCTTTGAACTTTCTCGGAGTTCTCCGTTAATCCCTTCTCTAAGGATCCCACACCGCGCAGCAGTACTCGAAAAGATGACGGACGAGGGACAAGCGTAGTGTAGGCAGTCTCTTTAGTAGATCTGTTTCATCTTCCAAGTGTTCTTCCAATAACACGCAGTCGTTGGTTAGCCTTCGCCACAGCATTCTCTATGTGTTATTTACAAATTAAGTCATTCGTAATTGTAATTCCTTGCCATTTAGTTGAATTTACGGCCTTTCGATTTGATTGATTTATCGTGTAACCCAAGTTTACGGGATTCCTTTTAACACTCATGTGGATGAACTGACACTTTTCATTATGTAGGGTCAAATGACAATTTTCGCACAATAAAGATATTATTTCTAAATCGATTTGCAATTTATTTTGATATTCTGATGACTTTACTAGTCCATAAACGACAGCATCATGTGCTAACAACCTAAGACGGCCTCTGAGAATGTCTCCCAAATCGTTTAAGTGGATATGGAACAGCAAAGGGCCTGCAATACTACGTTGGGGAACCATAGAAATCACGTCTGTCTTACTCAATGACATTCCGTCAACTACTACGAACTGTGATCTCTGTGACGGGAAATCACGAATCCAGCCACATAACTGAGACTATATTGCATAAGCACGCAATTTGACTACAAACCGCTTGTGAGGTACAGTGTTAGAAACATTCTGGAATTGTAGAAGTACGAAATTAATTTGAAATCCCTTGTCAATAGCACGCAACACTTCGTGTGAGTAAGGAGCTAGTTCTGTTTCATAAGAAATATGTTTTCTAAATCCGTGTTGACTGTGTGTTAACAGACAGTTCTATTCAATGTGACTCATAACGTTCGAACACAATATATGTTCCAAAATACTGCAGCATATCGACGTTAATGATATGAGCCTGTAATTTAGTGGATCAATCATACTGCCTTTCTGGAGTATTGGTGTGTCCTGTGCCACTTTCGAGTATGCTGTGAAAGGAACCCAATTGGTATACAGTCTGGGCCGGAAGACTTGCTTTTAAGAAGTGATTTAAGTTGCTTCGGTATTCCGCGGACATCTACTTCTAAGTTACTCATACTGGCAGCTGTTTTTGATTCGAATTCTGGAATATCTACTTCGTTATCTTGGTGAAGGAATTTCAGAAGGCTGTATTGAGTAACTCTGCTTTAGTAGCTCTGTCGTCGATAGCATTTCCACCGCTATAGCACAGAGAAGGCATTGATTGTTTCTTGCCGCTAACATACTTCACATACGACCAGAATCTCTTTTGATTTCGAGATGTGGAAACTATTATAATCATCTCGCATTGAAGTCAGCGCTAACTTTCGAGCTTCTGTAAAATATCTCCTCCACACTTGGAGATTTTGCGTTAGTTTAAATTTGGTTTGCTTTTGTCGTTGTTGCTGCAACAGCATTCTGACCCGTTTTGTGTACCAAGACGATTAGCTCGGTCGTTCTTTAATTTATTTAGTATAAACCTCTCAGTTGCGATCAATACCATTTCTTTGAATTCAAGCCACATCTGGTACACACTTACAGGTATATTTTTAATTTGGAAGGAGTAGAGATGATCTCTCAGGGAGGCGTCAGCTCCTTCGAATAGGTATATTTTTCGTTCAGTTTTGGATGATATGGATGTTGCAAAATTCGGTCTCAGTAAAACAGCCCTGTGTTCACTAATCTCTGTATCCGTTTTAATGGTCGTTATTAGCTCATGATTATTTATTGCTAAGAGGTCAAGTATATTTTCACAATCGTTTACTATTCGAGCGGGCTCATGAACTGACAGCTCGAAATCACTTTCAGAGAATGCGTTTAGCCCAATTTCGTACGATGTTTTATGCATACATCCGGATTTCTATATGTATTGTCGTCAACATATCGAGGGTAAATTAAAATCACTACCAACTATAATTGTATGAGTTGGGTACGTGTTTGAAGTTAGAGTCGTATTTTCATTCAACGTTTCAGGATTTGTATTATCTGAGTTGAGTTGAGTTGAGTGGTCGGTAAAAAAGGTCCAATTATTATTATATTCCCTTTGCCAGGAATGACCTCTATCCATGATAAACTACTTCTAATAGCAACAAACAACGCCTCTGCCAACTGTCTTTCGGCAATAATTTACGACCACCGTTTGGTTCTTTGCAAAATTTCGGCTGAATTTATCTCCGACTTCAGCCAGCTTTCAGTGCCTGTAGCGATTTGAGCATCAGTGATTTCTATTAGCGCATGGAGTTGTGGTACTTCCCCAACACATCTACGACAATTTACAACTGTTATACCGACTGTTCCTGCATTAACGTTCTTTCTGTGTTCGACCTGCATCCTTAGCGACTGAAGCCCTTTTTGTGATACCCCGAGACGCTCTAACCTAAAATACTGTCCATTCCATGACACAAAGACCTTCCTAACCTTTAGTCACCTGCTGCGTGTAGTGAACTCCTATTTTGCGGTCTCTAAGCTTAGTTTGATACACCAGATCATTTGCAAAAAAAGCCCGATGCAGCTGCACCTTTATGTCATACAGCCGTAACGTCTTGTGTAAGACACTGTGTGCTGTTGATCACGTCATTTGCAACTCTCTAGTCGCTATAAACACCGATTTCGTCAGACTCCTTGTAAACTCTTGCCGCATCTTGTCCACGTTGGCGTCTGAAACACATGGGTGACCCGAATATACGGAGAACACTATGAAACAGCTGGGCGACCCGAATATATGGAGAACACTACCTATATCCAAAAATGATGTATGGCAAGCCTTAATAGTTGGTCGGGGTGGTGGTTACCATCCATACCGTGTTCGAAAGTTTCGTTGCACTTGAATATCGTACGACGTCTGTATAAACCAGGCCACACAATAAACTTTCTGCCGTGTCGTCCACATTTTATCAGGTTTCCAAGTTCAATTTTGCGTCAAAATTGCGTCTCCTGGAAGGTAAAGACAAAAACGAAAAAACAAAAAGGTAGTTGTCTTGCCACTTACTGAAAACCATTAGTTCCGTTTGTTAATATCTAGTATAATTTTAAAGTTATCAAAGTCTTAAGATGTAAAGATATTTTATGGACAACTTCTACTTAAAAATCAGATGTACTAAATCCTTGCCGGTCGTTTTGGCCGAGCGGTTCTAGGCGCTTCAGTCTGGAACCGCGCGACTGCTACGGTCGCAGGTTCGAATCCTGCCTCGGGCATGGATGTGTGTGATGTCCTTAGTTAGGTTTAAGTAGTTCTAAGTTCTAGGAGACTGATGACCTTAGAAGTTAAGTCCCATAATGCTCAGAGCCATCTGAACCATTTTTGAAATCCTTGGGTAAAACTATTTTGTTTACAGGACCTTCACAAACGGTGCAACATGTAATCTTTTCATTTATAAAATACGGCTGAACCGTTTCCTCCTTCCCTATTTTGTTCTTCGGCTCACTTAGTTCCAGACCTGATCCCGTTATTCTGCAACACAAGAAGGCACTCGCTTAAGACGGAACAAACAGATCCGGTGAACCGCGCTCTTTGGGTACATAGGCCTTTCCATAGAGGAAGAGATCTTGTTCCTCCTAGAACATCCTACTGAAGCCTTCCACGACAATATTCTCGGCACACCGTATGAGCTTAACCCTGAATTGAAACGCAGAAATTCTCGCAGCCCATCTAGCAATACGCCTGGTTCATTTAGGTCTTGCTAGATCCCAGTTCAGAGCCAGATTGTCCGATTCTAATAAGAACAGATGGTGTTCAAGATAGATTTTAAACTCCTCAACTGCAAACGCTGCTGGGGCCTCTTACACAAAGTATTTGCCTTCCAGCGCTGACAGGGCGCTTAAAGTAAAATCAAAGGGCCACTGGCGCCACCCTCACCCCCCCCCCCCCCCGCCCCCGCTACAACAACTCTCCTGCATCCTCCTGCAACAGGACAATAGCAACATCCAACACTAATGCGTCAGTTTGGACTATAAACTCCTTATTAAAATCACGCATCTCTATCACTGGGGCACTAGCCAAAGGTGTCTTCAAGACCCCAAATGCTGCCTGCCGGGATTCCTCTCAATGAAATTTCCTCCCCTTTTTCCCGAGGTCATGTAGTGGCACAACAAGCTGACCAAAGCTGGAAATAAATTTTCTAATATTCATTGATCACGCCCACGAAACAAGCCACTCCTCTCACATTCTGCAGGGGTGGAGACGGGCTAATCGTAGAATGACAGGAACTGACAAATGCGAGCCACGCTGAATTTAATTACCCAGAAAAAGTTTGAATTTGCACGTTAATGGGAACTCCCGTAACAGTTGCTTTTCTCCAGAATTCCCTACCTTGAATAACTCAATCTTGCAAGAAGGCTGAGGAAACTTGCATATTGAATGGTGTATGCAATACCAGTCTTCTGTAAGCAAGCACAGAGAACTCCCAGAATCCAAAAGTGCGCCTGCTGTTTTCTCGTTAACACTCCCACACGAATAACACACTTTAACTAGACACCTTCACGATCCTTTTGCAAAACGGGATTCTTGGCCGAACGTCTTTCCCTCTTTGACATGGATCCTTGGCTCCGAACAATTCCTTGTCACGTGATCCTTAACCTGACTCCATAACACTTGATGCCAGGTAGAAACCATCTGTTACCGGTCACCTATTCTCGTTTAACTGTCCCCTCCTTCGCCCCCTCCCTGCACATGTGATATAAGCACTTCTGAAATTAGTCGATCCAACTGTTCGAAGTTCCTGAGTTTTTCACTGAATACGGCCATAGACCAGTCACTGGACCGTATCCCTTGCAAAATAATATGAACGATATCACACTCCTGAAAAGCCAGACTCGCAACAGTATCTTTCACGCCCTTTACATATTCCTCCAATAATTCGTCATGTACCTGTACCATAAAATAATTATTTCCTGTTAACTGATGAAGTGTATGTGAATTCCTAAGGCACCAAACTGCTTAGATCATCGGTCCCTTGACTTACACACTACTTAAACTAACTTATGCTAAGGACAACACACACACCCATGCCTGAGGGAGGACTCGAACCTCCAGCGGGAGGGGCCTTGCAGTCCGTGACAGGACGCTTCAAACCACGCGGCCACTTCGCGCAGCAACTGATGATGTCCCTATGCAGATAATATTTGCTACATATCGTGAAAACATTAAAGTACAGACTGCTCCATCCGCCTCTTGAACAATAGACATAAAATTTGGTAAATTTCCGCATCGCACACACCAAACATTTCGCTATGATCCTGCAACTGAAAAACAAAATGGAGCAACTGTTCCATGTCCTCGCTACATGATACTGATAACATTCCCTCTAGGGATTAGGCGTTTTGGTAAACAAGATTCAGAGATTTGCAAAAAATTCTAGGCTAATGCGTTCATCACCTACTGATTCTGCGGATAAGGATGGGGAGGGTCCGGGGTTGGTGAAGCTGACTATACAAGGTGTGTCCAACCTTTTACCTTACCTAGACCACACGCGGCCACATATAATGTACTTAATACTGACAATAAAGACTTAGGAAAAGAAAAGTGGGATAGGGGAAGGGGGGGGGGGGGATTGGAGTGAGAATGGACCAAAGAGAGAATAGCATTGTGTTATAACAGGAATTACAAAATATAAGTATATGGATTTTTATAAAGATCTTGTGACATATGCTCACTTCTTGAGCCGCACTGATACTTCCGCTGGGAGGCATGCGGCCTATGAGCCGCTGATTGGACACCACTGAGATAGACGCTGCCGCAGCTGTGTGACCTCATCAGGCAACTCTGTGTCTTTCTGCTGGATCACGTCAAGCAAATTTCCTAATTTGCCCTGCGCAGTTAAGGCTGCCCACTCTGGACTATAGTTCCCGGTACCACTGCTTAGTTTCTGTATTGTCGCAACCTAATCGTTAACTAGGTTTTGTAACTGTTTACCACATGTATCCACGATATTGACGCTACGAAAATTCCAAACTTTCTTAGCCAAATAACTAATTATACCGATCTGCAAGCGTGAAGACTTAGCGGCTTCGAAAAATGATACTAATGAAACAAGCTCCCGTAGCGCACAATGAATCCTGGGAACACAGTTACTCGCCTCGGCCGTTTCCATGTTGGGCAGGCAGCACGGTCGGCTGCGTCCCTGAACCGGTGCGCCAACTCGGCCGCGCTCTCGGAAACATGACACCTTCTAATTGCCAATTAGTACATAACTTCCTCCTTGGGGATTTCAGCGATGCCGAGCGTCTCCCTCACAGAAGTTCTGAAACACAATTAGCAAACAGTAATACCCAGAAGACCAGACAGGTAATGCAGAAGACGACTTAATAAAATCCAGTATAAAATACTTATTTAGCTCAGCCCCCCACCCAAAATCTTTCAAAATTCTAGTTACCCACACCTCACCCAAACCCAGAACCATGCTTCACTGCCAAAATGTGATGGTAATGGGGGTGTTGGTGCTGGGCTCCCGAGGTGTGCGAGAAAAAGATTCCACAAGCAACCTAAGCTTATTATTATCAAATTTAAAATTATAAATATTTAAATATATTTTTTAATTTTCTATAATTTCCTATTTATTGCCTCAATAGCATGTAACATTTAAAACTTTTTTTACCAAATTATGACCACTTTCGGTAGCTTATTTACCAACTCTGTGTTACATGTTGCATTATAAATTTACTGGTAGTGCACAATACTGTTGTGTGTCAACACAACTGCTGCGATTCAGTTATTAGTTATTAGCAGTGGGACTACGGGCACGCACACTTCTAGCCCATCTTCCACTCACGTCACAGCATCGACGTGGATGGCTGGTCTTGTGCCGTTAGTGTATCATTTGTAAGATGGGATTGGGCGCCGTTATCTTCAGCGATGAAAGCAGATTCTGCCTCCACGCAACTGATGGTCGTTTGCGCGTACGACATAGACCTCGTGAGCGCTAACTCGTAGAGTGCATTCGTCTAAGTGAGACTGGTCTCACATTAAGGCTTATCGTCCAGAATGCGTTCATCTCCGGTGTTTCCGGAGGGGATGCTAACCAGCGGTCTGTACCTGAAGAATGTTGTAATATCTGCGCCATTCTTGCAGAAGGATGGTGATGTGTCGTTCTAGGAGGATAATGTTCGCCCACACACTGCCTGTGAAACTGAACGTGCTCTGGAAGATGTGTAGCAACTTCCCTGGCCAGCACGATTTCCGGATTTGTCTCCAATCGAGGACGTGTGAGATACGACCGGACGACAATCGTCAACAAACCAATCTTACAGAACTACGTCAACAGGTTGAGCAGGCATGGCATAACGTATCCCATGACAGTATATGCTACCTGTAGGGTCAATTATGTGGCAGAGTCAGCATCTGCATTGCCGTCTGTGGAGGCCACATCACGTGCTAACATGGGTGTTTCAGCAAGGGTCGATACCTAGTACAGAACCGCTTGTGCTATTGATCTGTACTACATATGCACTATTTCAACAATAAATCTTGAATGAGTTGGGTACCTCTGAAAGGATGTATTAATTTCTTTCCGGCAGTCACGCGACTTAACGAGTACACATACACTCCTGGAAATTGAAATAAGAACACCGTGAATTCATTGTCCCAGGAAGGGGAAACTTTATTGACACATTCCTGGGGTCAGATACATCACATGATCACACTGACAGAACCACAGGCACATAGACACAGGCAACAGAGCATGCACAATGTCGGCACTAGTACAGTGTATATCCACCTTTCGCAGCAATGCAGGCTGCTATTCTCCCATGGAGACGATCGTAGAGATGCTGGATGTAGTACTGTGGAACGGCTTGCCATGCCATTTCCACCTGGCGCCTCAGTTGGACCAGCGTTCGTGCTGGACGTGCAGACCGCGTGAGACGACGCTTCATCCAGTCCCAAACATGCTCAATGGGGGACAGATCCGGAGATCTTGCTGGCCAGGGTAGTTGACTTACACCTTCTAGAGCACGTTGGGTGGCACGGGATACATGCGGACGTGCATTGTCCTGTTGGAACAGCAAGTTCCCTTGCCGGTCTAGGAATGGTAGAACGATGGGTTCGATGACGGTTTGGATGTACCGTGCACTATTCAGTGTCCCCTCGACGATCACCAGTGGTGTACGGCCAGTGTAGGAGATCGCTCCCCACACCATGATGCCGGGTGTTGGCCCTGTGTGCCTCGGTCGTATGCAGTCCTGATTGTGGCGCTCACCTGCACGGCGCCAAACACGCATACGACCATCATTGGCACCAAGGCAGAAGCGACTCTCATCGCTGAAGACGACACGTCTTCATTCGTCCCTCCATTCACGCCTGTCGCGACACCACTGGAGGCGGGCTGCACGATGTTGGGGCGTGAGCGGAAGACGGCCTAACGGTGTGCGGGACCGTAGCCCAGCTTCATGGAGACGGTTGCGAATGGTCCTCGCCGATACCTCAGGAGCAACAGTGTCCAGAATTTGCTGGGAAGTGGCGGTGCGGTCCCCTACGGCACTGCGTAGGATCCTACGGTCTTGGCGTGCATCCGTGCGTCGTTGCGGTCCGGTCCCAGGTCGACGGGCACGTGCACCTTCCGCCGACCACTGGCGACAACATCGATGTACTGTGGAGACCTCACGCCCCACGTGTTGAGCAATTCGGCGGTACGTCCACCCGGCCTCCCGCATGCCCACTATACGCCCTCGCTCAAAGTCCGTCAACTGCACATACGGTTCACGTCCACGCTGTCGCGGCATGCTACCAGTGTTAAAGACTGCGATGGAGCTCCGTATGCCACGGCAAACTGGCTGACACTGACGGCGGCGGTGCACAAATGCTGCGCAGCTAGCGCCATTCGACGGCCAACACCGCGGTTCCTGGTGTGTCCGCTGTGCCGTGCGTGTGATCATTGCTTGTACAGTCCTCTCGCAGTGTCCGGAGCAAGTATGGTGGGTCTGACACACCGGTGTCAATGTGTTCTTTTTTCCATTTCCTGGAGTGTATTTACGCTACGGCCTTGACTTTATTTCGATAGTCGACATATGCTAGACAGGTCGACATTACCGACAAGCTGCTTTTTCATCACTCGTTACAATCATGGCTACAAACGAAACGAGTGATTCGTGTGCGCCTCAACGGACTTCCTCTGCGTCTGATCCCTTTCCCTAGGACGAGCTGGGACAGGCAGAGAATGAGTCTGTATTACAAAGACATTCAAGAATCACGTTGCAACATGTAAAGAATGGGAAAATAATTTTACATTTACATCTACATGATTACTGTGCAATTCACATTTAAGTGCTTGGCAGAGGGTTCATCGAACCACAATCATACTATCTCTCTACCATTCCACTCCCGCACTGCGCGCGGGAAAAACGAACACCTAAATCGTTCTGTTCGAGCTCTGATTTCTCTTATTTTATTTTGATGATCATTCACATTCGAAAGAGAAAGTTGGTGACAGAAATTTCGTAAATAGATCTCGCCGCGACGAAAATCGTCTTTGCTTTAATGACTTCCATCCCAACTCGCGTATCATATCTGCCACACTCTCTCCCCTATTGCATGATAATACAAAACGATCTGCCCTTTTTTGCACCCCTTAGATGTCCTCCGTCAATCCCACCTGATAAGGATCCCACACCGCGCAGCAATATTCTAACAGAGGACAAACGAGTGTAGTGTAAGCTGTCTCTTTAGTGGATTTGTTGTATCTTCTAAGTGTCCTGCCAATGAAATGCAACCTTTGGCTCGCCTTCCCCACAACATTATCTATGTGACCTTTCCAACTGAAGCTGTTCGTAATTTTTACACCTAGGTACTCAGTTGAATTGACAGCCTTGAGAATTGTACTATTTATCGAGTAATCGAGTTGCAACAGATTTCTTTTGGAACTCATGTGGATCACCCCAAACTTTTCGTTATTTAGCGTCAACTGCCATCTGCCACACCATACAGCAATCTTTTCTAAATCGCTTTGCAATTGATACTGGTCTTCGGATGACCTTACTAGACGGTAAATTACAGTATCATCTGCGAACAACCTAAGAGAACTGCTCAGATTGTCACCCAGGTCATTTATATAGATTAGGAACAGCAGAGGTCCCATGACGCTTCCCTGGGGAACACCTGATATCACTTCAGTTTTACTCGATGATTTGGCGTCTATTACTACGAACTGCGACCTTCCTGACAGGAAATCACGAATCCAGTCGCACAACTGAGACGATACCCCATAGGCCCGCAGCTTGATTAGAAGTCGCTTGTGCGGAACGGTGTCAAAAGCTTTCCGGAAATCTAGAAATACGGAATCAACTTGAGATTCCCTGTCGATAGCGGCCATTACTTCGTGCGAATAAAGAGCTAGCTGCGTTGCACAAGAACGATGTTTTCTGAAACCATGCTGATTACGTATCAATAGATCGTTCCCTTCATAATGTTTGAATCAGTATATGCTCCAAAACCCTACTGCAAACCGACGTCAATGATATAGGTCTGTAGTTAGATGGATTACTCCTACTACCCTTCTTAAACACTGGTGTGACCTGCGCAATTTTCCAATCTGTAGGTACAGATCTATCGGTGAGCGAGCGGTTGTATATGATTGCTAAGTAGGGAGCTATTGTATCAGCGTAATCTGAAAGGAACCTAATCGGTATACAATCTGGACCTGAAGACTTGCCCGTATCAAGCGATTTGAGTTGCTTCGCAACCCCTAAGTTATCTACTTCTAAGAAACTCATGCTAGCAGCTGTTCGTGTTTCAAATTCTGGAATATTCCATTCGTTTTCCCTGGTGAAGGAATTTCGGAAAACTGCGTTCAATAACTCCGCTTTAGCGGCACAGTCGTCGGTAACAGTACCATCGGCACTGCGCAGTGAAGGTATTGACTGCGTCTTGCCGCTTGTGTACTTTACATACGACCAGAATTTCTTCGGATTTTCTACCGAATTTCGAGACAATGTTTCGTTGTGGAACCTATTAAAGGCATCTCGCATTGAAGTCCGTGCCAAATTTCGCGCGTCTGTAAATTTTAGCCAATCTTCGGGATTTCGCGTTCTTCTGAACTTCGCATGCTTTTTCTGTTGCCTCTGCAACAGCGTTCGGACCTGTTTTGTGTACCATGAGGGATCAGTTCCATCTCTTACCAGTTTATGAGGTATGAATCTCTCAATTGCTGTTGCTACTATATCTTTGAATTTGAGCCACATCTCGTCTACATTTGCATAGTCAGTTCGGAAGGAATGGAGATTGTCTGTTAGGAAGGCTCCTAGCGACACTTTATCTGTTTTTTTAAATAAAATTATTTTGCGTTTGTTTCTGGTGGATTTGGATGAAACGGTATTGAGCCTAGCTACAACGACCTTGTGATCACTAATCACTGTATCAGTCATGATGCTCTCTATTAGCTCTGGATTGTTTGTGGCTAAGAGGTCAAGTGTGTTTTCGCAACCATTTACAATTCGCGTGGGTTCGTGGACTAACTGCTCGAAATAATTTTCGGAGAAAGCATTTAGGACCATCTCGGAAGATGATTCTGCCTACCACCGGTTTTTAACAAGTATTTTTGCCAACATATCGAGGGAAGGTTGAAGTCCCCACCAACTATAACGGTATGAGTGGGGTATTTATTTGTTACGAGACTCAAATTTTCTCTGAACTGTTCAGCAACTATATCATCGGAGTCTGGGTGTCGGTAGAAGGAGCCAATTATTAACTTAGTTCGGCTGTTAAGTATAACCTCCACCCATACCAATTCGCACAGAGTATCTACTTCGACTTCACTACAAGATAAACCACTACTGACAGACACAAACATTTCACCAATTCTGCCTAATCTATCTTTCCTGAACACCGTCTGAGACTTCGTAAAAATTTCTGCAGAACTTATTTCATGCTTTAAGCCATCTTTCTGTACCTATAACGATTTCAGCTTCTGTGCTTTCTATTAGCGCTTGAAGCTCAGGGACTTTCCCAGCACAACTAGAACAATTTAAAACTACAATTCCGACTGTTCCTTGATCCAAGCACGTCCTGTATTTGCCATGCACCCTTTGAGATTGTAGGCCATCCCGTACTTTCCCGAGGCCTTCTAACCTAAAAATCCACCCAGTCCATGCCACACACCTTCCGCTACCCGTGTAGCCGCCAGCTCAGTGTAGTGAACTCCTGACCTATTCAGCGGAACTCGAAATCCCACCACCCTATGGCGCAAGTCAAGGAATCTGCAGCCAACACGGTCGCAAAACCGTCTGAGCCTCTGATTCAGACCCTCCACCCGGCTCTGCACCAAAGGTCCGCAGTCGGTTCTGTCAACGATGCTGCAGATGGTGAGCTCTGCCTTCATCTCGTAAGCAAGACCGGCAGCCTTCACCAAATCAGATGGCCGCTGGAATCCAGAGAGAATTTCCTCAGATCCAAAGCGACACACGTCATTAGTGCCAACATGTGGCACCACCTGCAGCTGGCTGCACCCTGTGCTCTTCATGGCATCCGGAAGGACCCTTTCCACATCAGGAATGACTCTACCCGGAATGCACACTGAGTGCATACTTGATTTCTTCCCCTCCTTAGCCGCCATATCGCTAAGGGGCCGCATTACGCGCCTAACATTAGAGCTCCCAACTACCAATAAGACTACCCTCTGTGACTGCCCGGACCTTGAAGGCTGAGAATCATCCTCTGAAACAGGACAGGCAGCTGCATCTGGCTCAGCCAGAGACAGTACCTGAAACCTGTTTGTCAGACGCACCAGGTAGGCTTTCTGATCAGCCTTTGGGGACGTCTTTCGCTGTCTGCCACGCCTTGGAACGACCTCCCAATCTACCACAGGCGAGGGCTCATACCCACTGCGGGCAGCAACCGGGGCAACCACAGCGGCAGACCGATCTGGGGACGGACGGGACGAGGCTGACATTTCCGTGATACCCAAGTCTGGCTCCCCACAGTGGCGCCCATTGGCAACAGCCTCAAGCTGTACGACCGAAGTCAGCGCCGCCTGCAGCTGTGAGCGAAGGGATGCCAACTCATCCCTCATCTGAACACAGCAATCACAGTCCCTCTCCATTCTAATCGATGTTGAACAACAGTTACTGAAACACGAGTGCGTGCCTAGATACTGCAAGGGAAACACGCAAATAATGTATGAACTAACCTGTACAAATGCCTATCGACTGCACTACAATGTGCCTGAATTTACCATTACAGTAACTAAAACTCGAAATAACACCTCCTATATGAAACTATGTAACAAATAAGTGAGCTAGGATTATACGACTTGCTACTGGAAGATGCTTATCCAATGGCGGCAGGGAGCACACTGGCTGTGACCAACCGACACTGGCCGTTCAAAACAAAAACAGAAGACAAACGACTACGCGAATTTACACTATGCGGGTACTAAAAAGCGATGCTACAACTCTCAAAGACTATAATACGCTGGAAATTTATGAATTAAGCAATGCAAGTACCCAAAAACACGCAAAGAAATTAAGAATTAAACTATGTAACAAATAAGTGAGCTAGGAGTATAAGACTTGCTGCTGGCAGCTGCTTATCCAACGGCGGCAGGGAGCACACTCAAGCTGGACTTGTAATAATTGAAAACGAATTGGCAGCATGTGCCATTGCCCACGCTAAACTTGAAGGTAGAGTAAAAGAGTTAGAAGAAGAAAACGATAGACTAAGGAGGCAACCGGCAAAGACATGGGCGGCCGTAGCCGCGCAAGCGCCCACAAAGCCAAACACAACGAGAGACACAATCGATAAAGTGACAAACAGACCAGACACAGCAGTCTTCCTTAGGACACTGCCTGCATCAGCGTAAGGAAAATTCACAAAAAAACATAGACCCCGTGAAAGTCAAAATTAAAATCAAAAGAATAAAACGAAGTAGGAACTCTGTCATTGTCGACGTTGCCTCTGAACAGGACAAAGACAAACTGTCGAACAATCAGAAGCTGAACTCGGTGGTCAAACGCGAACCACCGAGGAAAAGAAACCCTCTTGTAATACTGTATGACGTACCCAGGATTATGACCAATGATGAACTTTCTGAAACAATTACACAACAAAGCTTTGATGAAATGAAGGAGGAAGACTTTAAAAATTGTTTTAAGCTAACATTTAAGACTGGGTCACGGGGTCGTGATGATGTTCATCACGTCGCCGAAATAACTGCGCCAATGTGGAAAAACATAACAACAATGGGCAGATTATATGTTGGCTTTCATGCCTTCAATACACGAGATTATGTCGTGGTACCTCGTTGCCACAACTGTGGTGACTTGGACCACATTCTGAGGCTGTGTACCGGGGAGTCGGCGTGCACCAAGTGTGGTGAAAATGGTCTTAACCGCAAAGACTGTAAGGCTGCGGAAATTTGCATACCCTGTAAAAATCGAGAGAAAAAGTCTTGTGGAGCCACAGGAAGAAACTGCCCGATATATCGAATGCTTGAACAAAGATTAATCTCTAGAACCGACTATGGTTGAGCCCGGCATACAGAACAGGAGGCCAAAGCTAAAGTCCCCGAGCAAAAGGAGGAGGGACGCTATGAGGACAAATAGATTGAAGGGTTTTTTGAGGTCCTTCCGGGCACCGCTAAAATCGAAACAGTAGACAAAGCCATACAGACTGAATTCCCAACGATGGACATAGGCATACAAACTGACTTCCCCCTCTTATCTGCAGCTCCCTCCTCTGAAAGCCGAGGAACAAAGCCGATAATACACCAACAACGGCAAGGGCATCCTGTGGCTGTGGGAGTTTCTAAAGACGAGCACACAAATAAACAATCAATTCAGGAAAACATTGTGACAAGCTCAAGCACGAGTTCCACCACACAAGGCACACCAATAGTCAGACTACCACCGGTCGATCCGGTAAGGGTGTACCCCAACTCGGAGTACACCATGCAACTATCAAGATTAGAGCAGCCGGCTACCCTGACAACTGCCTTACGACATGTGGTCCGTGTAGGACATGAAGAGGGTAGGAAGGTAACCTTATCGGTTATGGAGGCTGTTGACATAATTCAACTAAAAGCAGTGAATCTCTCCACTGACTTCGGAGCTTTGCGAGACCTGCTCAAGAAAGTATTCGAAAGACTAGGTGAGAAATTCGATCTTGACGACATCTACCAACAATCAGTACTAGCACATGGACGAACTGCGTTCGACTGGAGTAAGACCTGGCCAAATGACCGAATACATACGTACTTCCCTTAATGACAAAGATAAATATTGGACAACTTAACACCTATAACAGTCGACTCACGATGCAGGAGCTCCGAAGGGAGGTGGTGGAGAGGAGACTAGATGTACTCTGTCTACAGGAGCCTTACTCCTAAGCTGGGAAAACTGCATTTGCTGCCACTACCTGGCAAATAGTCAGCAGAGGGGATGACCCGAAGGCGGCAATCATAATTACAAACAAACTTTTAACGGTCACCACACTTTCGCAGTTTACAACTAGCCACTGTGACGTAGTGGAGTTGCAAGCCCCTGTGGGAATTATTACTCTCATAAACATGTATTTTGAATATGGAGACAATATAGAACAGCACATAGATCATTTAGCGAGAGTAACCACAGCGTTACAGGGAAGGAAAGTTGTGATAACAGCTGACATCTACGCTAAATCCCCCTTGTGGTACAGTGGCACAAGAGATGCGAACGGTGAAAAAGTAGAAGAATTTATTATGGCATCACAACTTGTGGTGGCCAACAGGCCTGGCAATCCTCCTACCTACGCTGCAGCGGGTGGACAAGGATCAAATATAGACGTCACTCTTGTAACACCGAACACAACTAATATTATTCAACACTGGAGAGCTATAGAAAACGCCACCACAAGCGACCACAACTTGATAACTTTCACCCTAGCAGAAAGAGAGTACCGCTGGCCATGGGGTGGGAGGTACAACTAAATTATAAAATAACTGACTGGGAACGCCTAGCAAGGGAGTGCGACATTCCTCCATTACTGAAAGGTGACATGCATCGGGACATGGACGTAGACCAGAGGGCGGAGGAACTGGTGCAGTGACCAGAGCGGTGAGGGCTGCTGTACCAACTAGGAGGAAGGCCATGGCGGCCTCTCCGTCACCATGGTCTGCCGAACTAGGAGAACTGCGTCAATCTGTCAGAAGGCTGAGGAGGCACTACCAGCGCAGTGTCGTCTGGCAGGAATGACAAAGGTGGCAGTTGAAATATAGGGAGGAAAAGCAGAGGATCCAAAAGGAACTGCGTGAAACGAGGACGTGAAGCTGGGAAAACTTCGTGCTAAACCAGCTAGTCATGGACCCATGAGGACTTCCCTATAAGCTGGTAAGAGAGAAAATCCGCTCTCCTCTGGAGCTATCAACAGTCAGGCACGGGGACAGGATGACGGAGTCGTGGCAGGAGACTGCGGAGGTCCTCCTCTGGTCCCTGCTGCCTGACGACAATGCGGATGGGGAGACTGAAGGGCAAAAGCAACTGAGAAACGAAGACCAAGAAGCATACAACAACGAGACGGCTGTCTACCCCTTCTCTGAGGAGGAGGTAGCAGCCCATATAAGATCATTACAAAGAGGGAAAGCACCTGGGCCAGACGGCATTGTGGCGGAGGTGATGCAGTTCCTGGCGCCCCAGCTGACTGCGCCACTTACTCATCTTTACAATGAATACCTTAGGCAAAGGAAGTTTCCGAAGAAATGTAAAACGGCAAACATAGTTATAATAAAGAAAGGACCTGATAAGAACCCTGCAGAAGTGAAGTCATACAGGCCGATTTGCCTGTTGGATCTATTCGGAAAGATACTGGAGAAACTGCTAGCTGACAATTTGGCGGCGCACCGAGTGTCGTGCGGGATGAGCAGCAGGCAGTTCGGCTTCAGGCCGGGGCGGTCGGCATCTGATGCAATCGCCCTGGCCGCTGAGGTCTGCGGCTCGACCCCACACAAATACGTGGTTGGCATCATGGTGGATATCAGGGGCGCCTTCCTAAACTTTACCACAATAGCATCCTAACCTCAGTTGTGCGTTACGGCTCGAGAGTCTGGGCGCACAGGCTCACGAGGGTTGTGCCCACCATTACAGTAAGAAGGTTCCAGAAAAGCATGATATTAAGATCTCTGGTGGCCTACAGAACATCTCCAGGGAGGGGGGGGGGGCTATTAGTCATAATGGGGCTCTGCCCTCTGGACATCAAAATAAGGGAACAAGCGGCTTGGTACTGGGCCAAAAAGGGAAATTATGAGAAGATTGCCGACATCATGGGTATAAGGGTGGGGGATAAAAGGGAAGTAAGGAAAAGGGGGGAGGAACTATGGCAGGAGTCTTGGGAGGTAGAAGAGGCTGGACGTAGAACTTTGCAGTTCATACCTGATGTAAGGGAACGCTTGGAAATGAAATACTTTGAGCCCACACGAGGACTGATCCATTTTCTCACTGAACATGGACCCCACCCGACATACTTACGTCGATTTGGGAAGAGGGCTACACCAGCGTGTGACTGGCGATTCGGAGGTTACGCCCGACCATGTAGTTTACTAATGCCCCCTCTTCAATGATGTTGCGTACACACTTCGAGACAGACTACCAAACTATGACACATATCAACTACTTAGACGGGAGGACACTTTCCATATCTTAAACACATTGGCCAACGAGGTATCGCTGAAAGTTTTAACTAAATACTTGAGAGATAAACTAAATAACCAAGACAGCCATCACTGGTTGCGTCCAGAGCCACATTCCCATACCGCCTGTGCGTGGACTGGCCGACTTTTCATCTTAGTTGGAATCCGCCACGCGTAGGATTAGGAGGGGGGGGGGGTCAATACCACCGATAATGACACGCACCTGAAATGACGTAGGATAAGTTAGTTTGTAGGACTTAGTTTTTAGGAAACTATGCTAGGAACTGCAGCGAATTAACATCGTGGCCTGCCCAGTGCCAGGAGCACGCTCTTCGGGATTAACTCGAAGAGCAAGGCAATTTAAAAGTAGGTTTATATCTTTCACTGGCACACATGTGACGCTGCAGACGATAGGAAGTAGTTATAGGAATTAGATATAAACTGTAGATATTAGAAATTAGATGCCCATTGTATGATAAAATTAACTGTAGCTCGCTCAAAAACTGTAACTAGCTGCAAACTAAGTATAAAATGTATAAGTATTATGACCCAATAGTGAAATAAGGAAGTGGGTTAACTTTGTATAATTGTAGTGGTTTTCAAAAAAAGCTGCGGCTCGAATGATGCATGTTTCCTAGTTCAATGCAATACAGCTACACCTGGGTGATAGGACGTTTCACCTACTATGCACTCACCTCCAATTGGCCATCCGTTACAAGATATACATTTACACCTTGAGGACGAAATTCCGCAGCTCTCAGACGGATACGAGCTAAGCTTAGGCCTTCCATCACTTAAATCTCCGACCCGGGACCAAAACTTTGAAACCGACGGACGTTTGGGTTAAATCGCATTGTTGCCCTGGACACAGTCTGGTGGCAGTACTGTACTGTATTGTATGGAACTGGGGACCTAGAAATGACGGAGAGGCTTCGTCCCCGCCGTAGACAGCAGTGGTACACATTCCCACAACAGGCTACAGCAGTCCATTCACCTCACCGCCGCCCCACATCGAACCCAGGATTATTGTGAAGATCGGCCCACAATGGCATTCTGGATATATCCCCCAGGCTGTGGCTAAGCCATGTCTTCGCTGTATCCTTTCTTTCAGGAGTGCTAGTTCTGCAAGGTTCGCAGGAGAGCTTCTGTAAAGTTTGGAAGGTAGGAACGAGATACTGCCAGAAGTAAAGCTGTGAGTACCGGGCCTGCGTCGTGCTTCGGTAGCTCAGATGGTACAGCAGTTGCCCGCGAAAGGCAAAGGTCCCGCTTTCGAGCCTCGGTCGGGCACACAGTTTTAATCTGCCAGGAAGTTTCTTATGTAAGTCGAAATACTGCAGTATCGAGATATTACGTTTGCGGCACGGACGTGCAGAGCACAATCTTCACTTGCACAATTGGCTCACCTCTGGACTACTGTCCAGCGGGCAGTGAAGAGCGGCAGCAGCTCGGTGATTGCGATCGTGGATTGTCGGCGCTTCTCGTTATTGTCTGTAAAGAAACATTAAAAATTATGTTTGTAGAAGAGTGTAGAATATTGCTCGACGCTGGCTTTTTAATATAAAACGAACTAAACTACATTCACGTTCAGAAAAAGCAGAACACTCTGAATTACTAGAGGTAGGACGTTCATATTCAATGGCCATGTACGTTACTATTTTCTGCATATTTGATTATCACTTCAGTCACCTCGGTTCAGCATGTGTCCTGTTGGTTAGCAGGCACAGGGTCCGCCATGGGGTCTGATAAAACTGTGCTAGAATGAGAACATAAATCGAATGAAAATAGCCAGTTCCTAACAGTTCTAATGTGCTGATCGCGAATATCACAAAGACAATTCCAAATTAGCTCAAGTTTTCATTTTACACTGTTTTATTACGGTGAGATAATTATATACGAATTTCTATGTTAAGTTTAAAATCAAATCCTATAATGGTTTGCCAAAGTCATAATAAATAGTAACAATGGATTATATTATTGTTCTTGGTCTCACTTGTGCGCAGTATTGTGCGCAGTATTTTGGACATAAACACTTTGATACCAAGTTTAGTGATCTTTTTGTCTCTCTCCTCTTTAACTTCAGTGACTATTAATGCATGTAATAATTGTTGCACATTTTTTTCCAGATTATCTACCAGTTGTTGAATTTGACTGCTATTGAAGTGAAAAAAATGCCACGAGCTTATGTTAACCATGCTGATACGTTTTCTATGTGTGTGGAGAAGTGACATTTTTTGCACAAAAACAGCCAATAACTACATTGAGCACTTTCCCGCGAAAGGCAAAGGTCCCGAGTTCGAGTCTCGGTCGGGCACACAGTTTTAATCTGCTAGGAAGTTTCATATCAGCGCACACTCCGCTGCAGAGTGAAAATATCATTCTGGAAACATCCCCCAGGCTGTGGCTAAGCCATGTCTCAGCAGTATCCTTTCTTTCAGGAGTGCTAGTTCTGCAAGGTTCGCAGGAGAGCTTCTGTAAAGTTTGGAAGGTAGGAGACGAGATACTGGCAGAAGTAAAGGTGTGAGGACCGGGCGTGAGTCGTGCTTCGGTAGCTCAGATGGTAGAGCAGTTGCCCGCGAAAGGCAAAGGTTCCGAGTTCGAGTCTCGGTCGGACACACAGTTTTAATCTGCCAGGAAGTTTAATAACTACACTGATTAAAAAGCTTGTTATTTTGGGTGCAAAATAGGTGATCAGGATAAACCCTGGTCTCCACATGTGATCTGCAACACTTATGCCAGCAACCCCAGAAATTGGATGCATGAGAAAGGACGTTCAATGCCCTTTGCAGTGCCCGTGATCCGGCGTGAGCCAACTAACCATGTCAATGACTGCTACTTCTGTGTCGCGCAGAATTAGCCGAGCGGTCTAAGGCGCTGCAGTCATGGTCTGTGCGGCTGGTCCCGGCGGAGATTCGAAACCTCCCTCGGACATAGGTGTGTTTGTCCTTAGGATAATTTAGGTTACGTAGTGTGTAAACTTAGGGACTGGTGACCTTAGCTGTTAAGTCCCATAAGATTTCACACACATTTGAACATTTTTTTGCTACTTTTGTGTGGTTCCTCCTATCAAGAAGAGAATATTTGAGAAGAAGAAGAAGCGGACAGTGATCTATCCTAACACTCCATCTGCCATAAATGGGAAAGGATTGCCAATACCTGAGCTACCGACACAGTACGAGATTACTTCTGATGGTGGTTCTGAATGTCCTGAACCATGTACACGACAAGGTCTAGAGTTACTTCCAAATATATCATCAACTGATGGTCCACAAAAACTGTCTCAGAATTAGTTAAGTGATCTCATTAGAGATTTGAAGCAGTCTAAAGCTAACGCTGAGACTTTAGCGTCAAGATTGCAGCAGCGCTATTTTCTGGAAAGCTATGTAAATGTTTCATTCTACCGCAGAAGAGTGTAACAATCAACCTTTTTTCTAACATGCAAGGTAGTCTTATGCCATTTGTGGACATAAATGATCTAATGAACGCTCTCAGAATTAATTACAACACTGATGAGTGGAGACTCTTTATTAAGCAGTGCTTTTACATATTGATAATGAGCTTCTTTCTATTCCAGTTGGGCACAGTGTGCATATGAAAGTCATACCAAAACATGAAAATTTTACTAGAAGCCATCAAGTACAATGACTCTCAATGGCAGATTTGTGGTGACTTGAAAGTGGTTGCACTGCTATTAAGTATGCAGTTATGGTATACTGAATATTGCTGCTTTCCCTGTGAATGGGATAGCCAAGCTCGTGCAGCTCATCACAGTAAACGTGAATGGCCCACCAGAAAATCTGTTCAACCCGGTGTAAAGAACTTTAAGAGTGAAAATCTAGTAGACCCTAAAAAGATTCTGCTCTCACCCTTGCGCATAGAGTTGGGTATCTTGAAAAACATTGTTAAGGGAATGAACAAAGGTGGTGACGCGTTTAAGTACTTAACTGATGCCAAAGTAAAGGAGGACCCACAGATTCTAGATCTTTTTAGAGACCATACTTTTGATGGAATCATACAAGGTGATGAGAAGCATGGATGAGAATGTTGGAAGACAGTCTGTTTACAGTTCTTAGGGAAAAAACGAGCAATAAATTACAAGGAGATTGTAGATAACATGTTGTCATCTCATTAAAAACTTGGTTGCAACAGGTCACTGAAAATTCATTTCTTATGTGGTCATCTTGACTTCTTCCCCAAAGATTGTGGTGCAGTAAGTGATGAACATGGGGAGCGATTTCATCAAGATATTGCCACATTTGAGAAGAGGTATGTCGGAAAGTGGAGCCCTACTATTTTAGCAGATGTTCCCGAGTATGTGTATAAACGTCAAGCCAAGTGGAAACGGTCATCTTCTTAATTTATGTGTGAACGAAATACGTAATTGTAGATACTGTACTTATGGACATTTAACATTTGTAATCCTTTTTATAAATTTGAGACCAGTTAATTTATATATTTTCTTTTGTGCTTTACATAGTTCTGGTACAAATTAGACTTACAAAGTACTTTCATTCATCTAATGTTATCTTCATTTTTTCTTAATATTTCACTTTTGTACTTCCAGAATGGCACTGAAATTTATCAACGCATAACACATAATTCAAGTAATTATTCACATGAAATTTGTTATGCTGAATCTTGGAACATGAATGCATATTTATTTAGGGAGTTGAGTACTTTTTTAAAAAAACTACAGCTAAATATTTATGAAGATGGTGATTTTGTATCATTTCATTCTGAAATTAACATGTTGTTGTTGTTGTTGTTGTCTTCAGTCCTGAGACTGGTTTGATGCAGCTCTCCATATGGAGAGAAATTAACATAACTAACTCAATATCATGCAATTTACACACACTTCAAATTTGTTCTTCAGTGTACCTTGTTCCACGCGTGATTGCATCGACTCGTATAAAGCGAAAATCCCGTCCATGGTGCATTCACCTGGTTCGAATTTGATCTGTTGCTGGCGGCATTGGATCACAGCGTTGGATCCGTCTTCCCCCATACCCCACACATTTTCCAATGGTGACAAGTTTTGTGATCTGGCGGGCCAGGGCAAAGGGCTGACATCCTGTGACACCGAGAAGGTGCAACGCGTGGTCGTGCACTGTGTTGCTGAAAAATGGCGTCTGGGGCATTGTGCAGAAAGGGTATGGCTGCGGCCGCAGGATGTCTTTCAAGTAGGTTACACTGGTCACAGTGCTTTGGACACGCATGAACTGTGATTTATGGTTGCACCCAATAGCACCTCACACCATTAGGCCTTGAGTTGGAGCTATATGTCTTGTGCGAATGGAGTCACTGTGATGTCGCTCCCCTTCTCTGATGCGAACCAAAATGTGGCCGTAATTTTCAAACAAACAGAACATGGATTAGTAAGCTGCTATTCTTGTCCACAGTGACGTCGTTCCATACACCATTACCGTCTAGAATTTCTCTGCATATAAGGTAGGCGGAGAAGTGGACGATGCGCACGTAACCCATGTCGTGGTAAGCGGCGACGGACTGACATCCTTAATCGTGTACTATGTGTTACACTGTTCCACTGTTGAGCCAGGACCGAGGATAACGCAGATCTGTCTTCCAATGCCATTCGGACGAGTTGTCGATCTTCTCGGGAGTGGTCCGGTTGGTGCGACCTAACCCATCTCGTCGTGCCCTACAGTCTTCCGTGAACCATTCCGTACACACTCGTTTCACTACCACAACACCTCGCCCTGTACGTGCAGCAGTTTTCCGGATGGATGCGTCATATTCTCTCATGCCAATTATGCGTTCTCTTTCACACTGACTGATCTGGCGGTACGGTTGGCGCATACGTCTAAGAGGCATTCTGCACTTCTGCTCAAGTCAACTGATAAATTACGTTCGGTTTAAAGCGACAACGAGGGGCACGCTAGTTGAGCTACAGGACGCACTTTATGACGTTATCCATCTCTGTTACTTGCTAACCAGCAGGACTTAATTCCTTCACAAACACAGCTAACGAACGTGACTGTATTTACTACTAATTATTAGGAAATATGCAAATTTATGGTACGTTCCTGTGGGACCAAACTGCTGAGCTCATCTGTCACTAGGCTTACACACTAAGGACATCACACACTCAGCCCATGCGTGAGAGAGGACACGAACCTCCGACGGCAGGAGCCGAGCGAATCGTGGCAAAACGCACTATAGACCGCGCGGCTACGGCGCGCGGCAATAATTATTGTGACACTTCTTATTCAGGTCCGGCATTATTTGTTTTCTTTAAATTTAAAGCCGGCCTTACAAATGTTGCTGTCTGAAGTTACCATAAAGTTCGTAGCAACTTAGCATTTATTCAGAAATTTCACCCCATAAATCAACAATCACTGGACCTTATCACGTTCGCGAACCGGCTTGTACGTTACCGTATCGTACGCTACTACAGTCTCCTCAGCCGCCCACAATGTTGTCGACTCATACTTCACTGTTATTACAAAAAGCTATGCCAGGTATGGCACGGCATCCCGCTCACTAGCGATGTCAATAACTGAAAAATCAAGAATAAAAATGACACCAAAACTCTCATAACGTACGTGTGGGGGTACTGAAATCTCACAACTTCCAGACTTTCTCAAATGTGATGCTACATATCCACTCTGTTATTGCTAACTTAGTTTTCTTACTTAACTTCTCGTTAAGCCGTACATTTAAAAAAATGTGGGTAACGAGAAACACTGTATAGTTTACAAATAGAAGGAGTTCACAACACGAACTTCATAGCAGTTCTGCATAACTAAAATATATTTTTTGGTTCTGTTCATTGGCTGGCTCTGAGCACTATGGGACTTAAGTTTTGAGGTTATCAGTCCCCTAGAACTTATAACTACTTAAACCTAACTAACCTAAGGACATCACACACATCCATGGCCGAGCCAGGATTCGAACCTGCGACCGTAGCGGTCGCGCAGTTCCAGAATGTAGCGCCTAGAACCGCTCGGCCACCCCGGCCGGCTTTCTGTTCATCAAAACGACGCTCTTCCCCCAGACACTAGACCTCAGCTTCTTAAAGGAAATATAAACTTCGTTCACGATAGCCGTGGATACCATTAGGTTGAGCGAAAAGATGGGATACGAGGAGAGGTATGGAAGTAGTCAAATACGAAGCCCAAGATTCGATTGTTCGGTCATCCATAGGATTTTTTCCTTTAGTCGCTTATGGTTTAACTTCTGAGAATGAACTGTCAAGCATGACGCCGTGTTTTGGGGTCTCAAAATTGTTCAAATGACTCTGAGCACTATGGGACTTAACATCTGTGGTCATCAGTCAACTAGACTTAGAACTACTTAAACCTAACCTAAGGACATCACATACATCCATGCCCGAGGCAGGATTCATCTACATATACATCTACATGGATACTCTGCAAATCACATTTAAGTGCCTGGCAGAGAGTTCATCGAACCACCTTCACAATTCTCTATTATTCCAATCTCGTATAGCGAACGGAAAGAATGAACACCTATATCTTTCCGTAGGAGCTCTGATTTCCCATATTTTGTCGTGGTGATCGTTCCGCCCTATGTAGGTCGGTGTCAACAAAATATTTTCGCATTCGGAGGAGAAAGTTGGTGATAGGAATTTCGTGAGAAGATTCCGTCGCAACGAAAAACGCCTTTCTTTTAATGAATTCCAGCTCAAATCCTGTATCATTTCTGTGACACTCTCTCCCATATTTCGCGATAATACAAAACGTGGTGCCTTTCTTTGCACTTTTTCGATGTACTCCGTCAGTCCAACCTGGTAAGGATCCCACACCGCGCAGCAGTATTCTAAAAGAGGACGGACAAGCGTAGTGTAGGCAGTCTCCTTAGTAGGTCAGTTACATTTTCTAAGTGTCCTGCCAATAAAACGCAGCCTTTGGTTAGCCTTCCATACAACATATTCTATGTGTTCTTTCCATTCTAAGTTGTTCGTAATTGTAATACCTAGGTATTTAGTTGAATTTACAGCTTTTAGATTAGACTGATTGGATCCTGCCACCGTAGCGGTCGCGTGGTTCCAGACTGAAGTGCCTAGAACCGCTCGGCCACAAAGGCCGGCGTTTGGGTTCTACATTAAACAATAGCTCCCTATATAAAGAGCTCCTTCTCAATGACACTGGACATCTGCGTCTATAAAAGCACATATTGAGTTTATTAATGAGATGCATTATTTTCATATATTTCATTACTGAGAAAAGCCTCTTGAGATATTTACACTTTGCTGTTGTTGTTGTTGTTGTTGTTGTTGTGGTCTTCAGTCCTGAGATTGGTTTGATGCAGCTCTCCATGCTACTCTATCCTGTGCAAACTTATCTCCCAGTACCTACTGCAACCTACATCCTTCTGAATCTGCTTAGTGTATTCATCTCTTGGTCTCCCCCTCCGATTTTTACCCTCCACGCTGCCCTCCAATACTAAATTGGTGCTCCCTTGATGCCTCAGAACATGTCCTACCAACCGATCCCTTCTTCTGGTCAAGTTGTGCCACAAACTCCTCTTCTCCCCAATCCTATTCAGTACCTCCTCATTAGTTATGTGATCTACCCATCTAATCTTCAGCATTCTTTTGTAGCACCACATTTCGAAAGCTTCTATTCTCTTCTTGTCCAAACTATTTACCGTCCATGTTTCACTTCCGTACATGGCTACACTCCATACAAATACTTTCAGAAATGACTTCCTGACACTTAAATCTATACTCGATGTTAACAAATTTCTCTTCTTCAGAAACGCTTTCCTTGCCATTGCCAGTCTACATTTTATATCCTCTCTACATCGACCATCATCAGTTATTTTGCTCCCCAAATAGCAAAACTCCTTTACTACTTTAAGTGTCTCATTTCCTAATCTAATTTCCTCAGCATCACCCGACTTAATTCGACTACATTCCATTATCCTCGTTTTGCTTTTCTTGATGTACATCCATACCCTCCATTCAAGACACTGTCCATTCCGTTCAACTGCTCTTCCAAGTCCTTTGCTGTCTCTGACAGAATTACAATGTCATCGGCGAACCTCAAAGTTTTTATTTCTTCTCCATGGAGTTTAATTCCTACTCTGAATTTTTCTTTTGCTTCCTTTACTGCTTGCTCAATATACAGATTGAATAACATTGGGGAGAGGCTACAACCCTGTCTTACTCCCTCCTTAACCACTGCTTCCCTTTCATGACCCTCGACTCTTATAACTGCCTTTTGATTTCTATACAAATTGTAAATAGCCTTTCGCCCCCTTTACACTTTATCCTCCTAAAATGCTCATCCAGTTTCATAATGATTCCGTGAATACTGAATTTCGTTAGAGTGGTCTCTTCTCGACGAGCGCAATATTTTACATACCTTTGCTGATGAATTGAATCATGGAGTGCTTGTTGTTCCATGTTCGCATATTACAAGCAAAGCGTAATATCGAGTACTCTCTCGTTTAGATTTTGTTCCGATGACCATTAGCGGACCGCAGTAAAGTGGGCCATGTCGACGTTGCATTACTCTGAAGTCCTTTGTCAATTTAATCGATGCAAAGTGGTCGTATTTATTTCAGCGTTAACATATTGCGTGCCATTGTGATTTAACTGTGGAATTTGTCTGTCGATTAAATGCATGAGACCAATTCACAATCAACAGCAAGCGTATTTTAATGGTACTAGTCAATGCAACTTCAATTTGCGCAAATGTTCTGTTGTTACTTGTTCGTCTCCTACACGTTCATGGCTAGGTTTATCAATTAGAGCCACACTTGATTATTTATTTGGCGAAAATAGAGGGCCCATTAGCTAAATTGCC
Organism: Schistocerca cancellata; assembly: GCF_023864275.1. Lineage (NCBI taxonomy): Eukaryota > Metazoa > Arthropoda > Insecta > Orthoptera > Acrididae > Schistocerca > Schistocerca cancellata. Next base: position 831,989,562 of record NC_064626.1, on the reverse strand, counting down.
TTCGTTCATTGCAGCAAGGAGAGGAAAAAAGGCTTCATCTTCCTTTGTGTTGTAAGGACTGACTACAAAATCATAATGAAGAGATCGTTTTTGTGACCTAGTAAGACACAAAAGTCTTAAAGATTGAAACATAGGGAATTATGCCTTCCGTTGGAAATCATAAGCGCAGAATGTCAAGTGAAAGTGAAGAATAATGGTGTGTTTTCGTGTGTGCAAGCGAGTTGTTGTTTTCATTTTATTTTATTTATTACCAAATATCGAATTATCTACTGTTCTGTACGCCGAATTAACCATAGTGATCATAAAGGTAAAGAAGTTAGAACTTTATTCGATGGCAAAAATGTTGACATTTACAGCGCTGTATAAAAACTGGTAAGTCAATGTGGAATTGTATTGCGAACTTAAATATCAGCCGTCTAATGACACAAGAAAACCGTCGTCTCAAACTGCACTTTTACTTCATCAATACTTGCTTTTAGCAAGGTTTACCAACATTCTTGAGAAGGAAGGACGAAAACACGACAAAGCCTCATCTGACCAATTGTCTTATGCATCGGGTCTTCGCCAAGATTATCAGCAGTAGCGGCATCTTCAAATTAAAGAATGATAGAGCGAATTTTATACTCGCTTCTGCTATAGTTTCTTTTTGAATTCATCAATTCATCTTATCCATCGTCCTATCATTATTACAGAAAAGGGTTGTACTACTCGTCCTTACATTAAACCACTATTTACTTGGTCACCACATAAAACGCGGATGACAAGACTACTGAAATCCAGTCCGTTTCGTAGCTTTGTTCTGTTCTATGTATGTACATTGCTGTCAAATTAAGACCGCTGTTGAGGATCTCAACTTCTGTTGTATCTACTATCGGCCAATATGTTCGAAAACGCCTGATGCCATTTCCATACGACACGAGGTCAGTATCTCTCTCAACACATCAATTAGAATAAGAGCCGTGAGATAAATAAATATTTTCTTTATATTTTGTCCTGTAACCGATCCATAAAACCTATACAGATCTATAGATGTGCATATCTCCAATTGATAGGATCATTTAACTTTTTTAAATTTGCACAGCGACCGCTTGTACTATCCTTTGTTTGTGTTCACATTTCATGGCAGCATCTCTTCAACTCGCCAAGTAGCCTAGCGTCATGTGAAAATTTGTCTCAGCAATAACACACAGGGTAAATCTGACGTTTCTTAGATTTCAGGAAAGCTGTTTGGTCATACTTACAAGGGAATGGTTAGACTTGTCACGCCGAAACATGTATTGCTTTTTTTAGCACTGTTATTTAACTGTGCAAAAGGTCCGTATGCAGAATTGTAGCTGCTGACATGAACTGGAAGTCACCTAAAAAAAATCACGAACATGGCTGTGTTTCCTGCTTGGCGCTTGCAGTGACGGCTGGCCACCCCAGGAAATGGCGAGTCGCGAGCATGTGCGCATGGTCGGGAAGTGCGGCCTTCTTATCGCGGCGTTCACTAAAGAGGAATATCGCTGCACGGTTTTTGTGGAAAGGGGAAACGAATATTCGTTTCTGTGGCATCCACGTCCTTTTAATTTCTGGTACGTATTTCGAAACATACCGTCCTGAAACTGGTTAGAGATGTGAAAGATGTTCTGTTCATGTTCATCTATACTCCGCAAGCCACTTTACGGTGAACATTCAATCTCCCCTCCCAGGTGATGGTGAACTCTGTAAATGTTTTGCTGCTTGCCATGGAGATATGCCACAGACGCCAAATGAAGAAATCAACAGAAAACACGCGTGAAGACTATGTGTTGTGCGACATGGTTGTTAAACTTCTAGACGAGCATGTAAATGGCGCAGACATGTGGCTAGAAACAACTGAAACATTCGATATTACAGACTGTGAATCTACAGACGGCGAAGACACCGACGAAAGTTGCACTCATGAAGACTCTTCGAGTGATAGTGCCACGTACCATCCGAAAGTAACACCAGCAACTACAATTACCTTATCAGACAAAGAAAAAGCGGTGACGTATTGGTTGAACGAAAGTGGTAAGAAACGCCTTTGTGTAAGTACTGTTCAAAATAAGTATCGGTTTGTCCGTTCTGAACGTGAATTGTATAGATGAAAAAAGGATGTCGGTGGACGACGTAAGAGTCGACTGGAAATGGCGACGGAGATAAATGCTCGACTTTTTGAGCCAGACAACAGTCATTTAATGTCAGCGATACAACTTTGCGTGATTGGGCGTTAGAGATTGCCAACGCGATAGGCGCTAAAGAATTTACAGCTTATCAAAGTTGGATTAGTCGCTTCAAAAGATCACATAAAATTGTGGCAATAAAAATAATAAAATTTGTATCGAGAAACAGGTCGGAAAATGAAGTGACACAAATCGAAATGATTTTCTTACGAATGCAAAAAATAAGATCGCTAGTTTTAGTGAATCGTACGTGTACAATGCAGATCAGTCAGGTTTTCAAAAAGAAATGCGTGCGAAAAGAACACTGACATTCAAAGGGGAAAAATATATTGAGGCGATTACGCAGTCCACGACTGCACTCACCCATTCATACACTATAATGCCCATAATTAGTCTGGATGGTTCATTACGGCCTAAACTAGCCTATATGTGTGTCTTCAAGAACCAACTGGACGTTTTGGACCACGTATCAAAAGAACAATGTTCTACGCAAACAATCTTGTGGTAGACGCATCGAAGTCTGGAAAAATGTGAAATGAAAACGTTACACTTTTCATGCGCCATGCTTTTCTTCCGTTTGGCGGGAACAAATCTCTTCTCCTTCTAGATTCGTGGTCAGGTCATAAAAGGTCTGATTCATTAAAAGCTGTATTTCGAGCCCACCCTGACAAAGAAGTAGAGATACTTCAGATTCCACCCGGCACGACGAACGTAATCCAACCTTTGGACAGAGAATTTTTCCGTCAGTGGAAGGCATTTTACAGAAAACAAACAGAGAAAATTATTGTGTGCAGAACACTGCAATTTCCTGTGTATCACCGTGACAATATTCTCAAGCTGCAATCAGTAGTACATTATCAATTTTCCTCCCCACGGTTTCAGAATTTGATTAAATATGCGTGGCACTCCTTGAAATATACTGATACTAAGCCTGATTCATTCCTAATGCCAGCCCAGTTTTGTCTACGGACATCTAACAACATCTGTGATTCGCAGGGCTGTCATATGTCATCTTTGCTTGTATGTTCTTGGTGCACAAAAAACCTATGTTTTGAACATTGTATCAATATTTCGCATTTTTGAGGTAATTACAAGAAATAAAATTTGGATGTGTTCTTAACCGTATATTTATTTGTGTCTATTTCATAGCTTTGTCCCTAGATGGCGTTGGTATAACGTTGTACAAGAGGCAGTTATAAGCGCGGAAACCATGCGACAATAATGTCTACTTCATCAAATTGTTTACAGACTTCCAGTTCATGTCAGCAGCTAAAATTCTGCATACAGACTTCTTACAATGTTAACTCACGGTGGTAAAAAAAGCAACACAGGTTTCGACATGACAAGTCTGACCATTTCCTTGTTAGTTAAACTTCCTTTAGGCATATGGCATATGGCATACAATAAAGTAACCTAACTAATGTATTAGGTTTTCTCATATATGAAATTTTTTCATTATTTGTCAATAAATGCATAACTCTGATTATCAGAAATTCTGTATTCTTATGACTGTATTATCTATGTTGTTTAAATTACCGAGGAGCTTATGTGGACACATACATCAGCATTGAGCAGCAATAAGTACTTTTAGTGGATTTACGATTGATTTTGCCTACTACCTTGTCATACCTCTGCTAACAAGGGAAGCATTCTTAGTGTCCCCGCTCGGGCATACTGTTTTGTTTATCCATTGCGTTCCTACAGAAACAGTGTGATTAACAAGATAGGCCACAGCTGAAATCATCATGGTTTACCTCTGACGAGACCGCTCTCGTTGAGGTGTTGTGCAATAGTAGTTTACTTTTAGACAGTATTTGAATTCTCTATCTATAGGAATTATTGGCATTGAACGTGACACCTTACACAGGAATCACATCCGACATGAAAGGCATAGAAATGTCCATCCGATCTCTCGAATTTGGGTTCTTGTGCTGTAAATTGAAAATAATTTTGGTTATTAGGCTGCGTCATTTAAAAACACTAAAGCAGCTAAATTGCCTACGTTTAGACCGAGTTGCTGCGGTCTTATTCAGGGTTTTTAACTATTGGATACTGATGAATTCATCAGTATCCAATATCCAGCAGTTAACCGTCCTGAGGAGGACTGCAGCGAGTCGATCGAAATGGTGACAAGTTGCTTTGGTTTTTTATATTGGCGCAACCTAATACGCAAGATTATTTTATTAAAAATGACACTGGCCTTGGAAACATACTTGTATCAGGTTTTTTGTAGTTCACCCAAATCAATGAAAGAGGGTTCTGTGAATGACATAGTGGTTTTCCTTCCCCTTCCTTGTCGAGACCAAACTTGAGCCCTTCTCTCACCTCGCGTCATCGTGACCTTAAATCACCGGTCTTAGTATTTATTTTACTTTTTGGGTTTCTTTTCGGTTTTATCTACATATATGGGCATTGTCCCTGTGTTGACAGAGCCATAGACCAGAAACTTTGGAGCAGTTGAGATACTGGGTCAGGAAAGGTAGTTGTTGGTAGTCAAGCTATTTGCGAAATTATCCGCAATGCAGCGGTTGAACTTCTAAGATATTGTTATTTGAAAGAACTGTGCGAACGAGCTTTCATCATTCCTATTTCGTGAAACTCTGTGACGAGGTTAGAAGAGAATGATGAGCACTACGGCAATCGACGATGGTGGCGTCTACCATTACTTCTAGTGTAAATGTGAGCACTGTTTCTACACAAAACGCCGGAAAGACAACAATCGTTAAGCTGCAGACAAGAAGTATTACGACAGCCTAATGTATCGTAAGCAAGATTCTCGTAGAAATCTGAAATCGAATCTCTACAGGACTCGCTCAGTATAAAAATTTTAAAACAATTTGCGCCGATAAACTGACACGGATGAGCCAAAACATGATAACAATCTGCTTAATGGCGTGTTGGTCCAACTATGGAACGCATTAAGCAGCGATTCTACAGCGATTCTACGTGGCACGGATTTCAAGTCCTTGGTAGGCTTTCCGAGGCATGTACCATCAGATGTCTGCGCACGGATCACGCAATTCCCCTGGTCTGGGGACGAGCAGATGGTACTCAATACCATCCCAGATCTGTTCCAGCTGGTTCCGAGGAGGCGAATTTGGTGGCCAAGATATTAACGTGAGTTCACCATCACGCTCTTCAAATGACTGTAGCACGATTCTTGGCGCGTGAGATGGTCACTTGTTCTGCTTGAGATGCGATCACTGTCAGGGAAGACATCAAGCTTGTAGGGAAGCAGTTGGTCCTCGATATAGTTCACGTAGTGCACACCTGTCATAGTGCCCGCATCTCGTGGTCGTGCGGTAGCGTTCTCGCTTCCCACGCCCGGGTTCCCGGGTTCGATTCCCGGCGGGGTCAGGGATTTTCTCTGCCTCGTGATGACTGGGTGTTGTGTGCTGTCCTTAGGTTAGTTAGGTTTAAGTAGTTCTAAGTTCTCGGGGACTGATGACCATAGATGTTAAGTCCCATAGTGCTCAGAGCCATTTGAACCATTTGAACCTGTCATAGTGCTTTCGATTAGTACAGCAGGACGCACGGAAATCCGCGCGAATTTCCTCCGTAGCTTAATACTGGCCCCACTAATTTGCGTCTGTGGCGTGGTGCATCTTTGAGCAACCGTTCGCCTGGGTAATGGTGCATCTAGACACAACCAGCGATCTAGTGTAACAGGAAATGAGATTAATCTCACAGGATGACATGTTTTCACTGATCTACGATCCATTCCTGAGAACCCCATGCGCACTGCAATCGCAATTGATTACGTCATTGAGTCGACATGAAATCACATCTGCCATTGTGCACTGAACAGGATGCTCCGAAAGGTTTGCGCTCTGAAACACTTGTGGCTGCTCCAGCAATTCCCTCTGTCTTTAGATCTTCCACTGATGGCCGCATATTCTGGTTTACAGAGTGACCAAGCCTTCGATCTCTACGTTATGTGATAAGCCAATGTAGCATACTCGTCCTTCGTCCACTTTCCAGACATGCTCCCCACATTACCATGCGAATATCCGACCAGTTGCGTCGTTTCCGAGATGCTATTTCCCAGGAACACAACCATAAGGATCTGCCCAGTCCGAAACTCACTTACGCCACTGCATTTGTATCGTGTCGTCGCTGGAATGATCCTCCATTTCCCTATTCGCCTTTGCGTAGCTTACGTACGATGGACTTTCAGTAAGTAAAACGACGCATTTTTTTTTTACTCCTTCAATTTTCTTTGTAAACATACATTATTTGTTGTGGGACATCGTGCGATATTTCTGCTTCACCCTCTGTAGATTCGTGTCATACCACCTCTGCTCCGAAAAAAAAATTCAAAGCCGAACCCTCATTCTCTAAAATAATGGAGACAGTCTTCATGAACTCTGACGTGGTTATTCTCTTTGATGTCCTTCGCCATGGTGCAACGATCGACGCTGAAGTGTATTGCGCTACCATCAGGAAACTGAAGAAACACCATCAGAGTAATCGTTGTCACAAAAATGCAAACGAACTTCTCCTTCTCCATGACAACAGAATGTCTCGTACGACTGTGCGCACGCAAAAGGGCCTCGCAAAACTTCGTTAGTATGTTATTTCGTATCCACCCTACAGCCTTGATGTCACACCTTCCGAGTCCAACGAAGGATGCACTCCAAGGGAAACAGCACATGGATGATGGGAAGGTTACTGATGCAGCAAGACGTTAGATCCGACGTAGAATAGTAGAATGCTACCATGCGGGCATGCGGGCCCTCCCATAAGGGTGCGTAAGGCCATCGTATTGCACGAATATTATGTAGAAAACCAGGACTTTGTAGACAAAGAGTGGGGAATACTTGGGTGTGTTGCAGTCCTGAATAAATCCAATCTGCTTTCATAAAAAAAGTGGTATATTACTTATTGAACGTCTCTCACACTTTCCTCACCTTGCCACGTGCCCGCAGCGCCAAGAGACGGCATCCAGTCTCGCTGTGTGCTTTTGTCATAACGATTTTGCTCAACATTGTACCTCATACAGTGGCTCCATCAGTTGCACGAACACATGGTTAGGTTCGTTCTTCTCTTAACACCCAAGCATTTTTTGTCTTTAAATTTCTGTTTTCTTGCCCTGATTACGAGGAAAATACAAACGCATTCTTCTCTTGTATTGTCTTGGAACGGCAAGGCTTGTATACATTGCTGGCACTTATCGTTCGCCTGGCCACGCGAAATTGTACTGAAGATGCAATTTATTAATTCTGAAGCAAACATAGCAACAACTCAAGGATGGATTTTTTTGCGTATTTGCTTTTTGTATCATTCACCAATACCCTTTTTTTTGGTCATCAGTCTAATGACTGGTTGGATGCGGCCCGCACGAATTCCTTTCCTGTGCTAACTTCTTCACCTCAGAGTAGCACTTGCCACCTACGTCCTCAATTATTTGCTTGACGTATTCCAATCTCTGTCTTCCTGTACAGTTTTTGCCCTCTACAGCTCCCTCTAGTACCATGGAAGTCATTCCCTCATGTCTTAGCAGATGTCCTATCATCCTGTCCCTTCTCCTTATCAGTGTTTTCCACATATTCCTTTCCTCTCCGATTCTGCGTAGAACCTCTTCATTTCTTACCTTATCAGTCCACCTAATTTTCAACATTCGTCTATAGCACCACATCTCAAATGCTTCGATTCTCTTATGTTCCGGTTTTCCCACAGTCCATGTTTCACTACCATACAATGCTGTACTCCAGACCTACATCCTCAGAAATTTCTTCCTCTAATTAAGGCCGGTATTCGATATTAGTAGACTTCTCTTGGCCAGAAATGCCTTTTTTGCCATAGCGAGTCTGCTTTTTTACTGCCTAGGTAGCAGAATTCCTTAACTTCAATGACTTCGTGAGCACCAATCCTGATGTTAAGTTTCTCGCTGTTCTCATTTCTACTACTTCTCATTACCTTCGTCTTTCTCCGATTTACTCTCAAACCATACTGTATACTCATTAGACTGTTCATTCCGTTCAGCAGATCATTTAATACTTCTTCACTTTCACTCAGCATAGCAATGTCATCAGCGAATCGTATCATTGATATCCTTTCACCTTGTATTTTAATTCCACTCCTGAATCTTTCTTTTATTTCCACCATTGCTTCCTCGATGTACAGATTGAAGAGTAGGGGCGAAAGGCTACAGCCTTGTGTTACACCCTTCTTAATACGAGCACTTCGTTCTTGATCGTCCACTCTTATTATTCACTCTTGGTTGTTGTACGTATTGTATATGACCTGTCTCTCCCTATAGTTTACCCCTACATTTTTCTGAACCTTGGGCAGCTTGCAGCATTTTATATTGTCGAACGCTTTTTTCCAAGCCGACAAATCCTATGAAAGTGTCTTGATTTTTCTTTAGCCTTGCTTCCATTATCAGCCGTAACGTCAGAATTGCCTCTCTCGTCCCTTTACTTTTCCTAAAGCCAAACTGATTGTCACCTAGCGCATTCTCAATATTCTTTTCCATTCATCTGTATATTATTCTTGTAAGCAGCTTCGATGCATGAGCTTTTCAGCTGATTGTGCGATAATTCTCGCACTTGTCAGCTCTTGCCGTCTTCGGAATTGTGTGGATGTTGCTTTTCCGAAAGTCAGATGGTATGTCGCCAGACTCATATATTCTGCACACCAACGTGAATAGTCGTTTTGTTGCCACTTCCCCCCCCTGACTTTAGAAATTCTGATGGAATGTTATCTATGCCTTCTGCCTTATTTGACCGTAAGTCCTCCAAAACTCTTAAATCCCGATTCTAAAACTAGATCACCTATCTCTTCTAAATCGACTCCTGTTTCTTCTTCTATCACATCAGACATATCTTTACCCTCATAGAGGCTTTCAATGTATTCTTTCCACCTGTCAGCTCTCTCCTCTGCATTTAACAGTGGAATTCTCCTTGCACTCTTAATGTTACCACCGTTGCTTTTAATGTCACCAAAAGTTGTTTTGACTTACCTGTATGCTGAGTCTGTCCATCCGACAATCATATCTTTTTCGATGCCTTCACATTTTTCCTGCAGCCATTTCGTTTTAGCTTTCCTGCACTTCCTATTTATTTCATTCCTCAGCGACTTGTGTTTCTGTATTCCTGATTTTCCTGGAACATGTTTGTACTTCCTCCGTTCATCAATCAACTGAAGTATTTCTTCTGTTACCCATGGTTTCTTCGCAGCTACCTTCTTTGTACCTATGTTTTCCTTCCCAACTTCTGTGATGGCCCTTTTTAGAGACGTCCATTCCTCTTCAACTGTACTGCCTACTGCGCTATTCCTTATTGCTGTATCTATAGCGTTAGAGAACTTCAACCGTATCTCGTCATTCCTTAGTACTTCCGTATCCCACTTCTTTGCGTATTGATTCTTCCTGACTAATGTCTTGAACTTCAGCATACTCTTCATCACTACTATATTGTGATCTGAGTCTATATCTGCTCCTGGGTACGCCTTACAATCCAGTATCTGATTTCGGAATCTCTGTCTGACCATGGTGTAATCTAATTGAAATCTTCCCGTATCTCCCGGCCTTTTCCAAGTATACCTCTTCCTCTTGTGATTCTTGAACAGGGTATTCGTTATTACTAGCTGAAACTTGTTACAGAACTCAATTAGTCTTTCTCCTCTTTCATTCCTTGTCCCAAGCCAATATTCTCCTGTAACCTTTTCTTCTACTCCTTCCCCTACAACTGCATTCCAGTCGCCCGTGACTATTAGATTTTCGTCCCCCTTTATATACTGCATTACCCTTTCAATATCCTCATACACTTTCTCTGTCTGTTCATCTTCAGCATGCGACGTCGGCATGTATACCTGAACTATCGTTGTCGGTGTTGGTCTACTGTCGATTCTGATTAGAACAACCCGGTCACTGAACTGTTCACAGTAACACACCCTCTGCCCTACCTTCCTATTCATAACGAATCCTACACCTGTTATACAATTTTCTGCTGCTGTTGTTATTACCCGATACTCATCTGACCAGAAATCCTTGTCTTCCTTCCACTTCACTTCACTGACCCCTACTATATCTAGAGTGAGCCTTTGCATTTCCCTTTTCAGATTTTCTAGTTTCCCTACCACGTTCAAACTTCTGACATTCCACGCCCCGACTCGTAGAACGTTATCCTTTCGTTGATTATTCAATCTTTTTGTCATGGTAACCTCCCCCTTGGCAGTCCCCTCCCGGAGATCCGAATGGGGGACTATTCCGGAATCTTTTGCCAATGGAGAGATCATCATGACACTACTTCAATTACAGACCACATGTCCTGTGGATACACGTTACGTGTCTTTAATGCAGTGGTTTCCATTGCCTTCTGCATCTTCATGTCATTGATCATTGCTGATTCTTCCACCTTTAGGGGCAATTTCCCACCCGTAGGACAAGAGAATGCCCTGAACCTCTATCCGCTCCTCCGCCCTCTTTGACAAGGCCGTTGGCAGAGTGAGTCTGACTTCTTATGCTGGAAGTCTTCGGCCGCCAATGCTGATTATTTATCAAAATGTAGGCAGTGGTGGGGAACAAACCCGGGACCGAAGACGTTTTGATTATAAATCAAAGACGCTACCCCTTTTCTGATATATATATGATTACATTTATGGAGCGTGTACAAATGAGAATTCTAGTAACTAAGTCTTACAAGTAAGTGTTACAACAACAAAGGTGGCATAAAAGAGTAATCAAAAATTAAAAATATAAACCACTGATGTAATTCGAACTAAAAGGTTCTTCAATAATGTAACTGGTTCCACTTGGAGCCTCGCCATCGTTATCTGAAATCTCCAATAGCGCCTTTGAAGGGCATCTGCAACGTTGGCATTCTGCTTCGCTAGTGCCTCAAGGAAAACAGTATCCTTGCAGCAGCTTGTCTCTTCCTTTGGTCATGGCTGACAAGGCAGAACGTTGAGCCGTTAGTGTGATGCGGCACAGCACATTAACCACAGCCTGGCACTCCCCAGCTGAGTGGGGGGTTAACGAAAACGCTGCATAAATAATTTGCGAAGAGCGTACGGTATTTCGGTGTGCGTTCGAGGGCATTGTGAGCATTTTGTAGGAACCACAAGTAATCAAGCTGCTCTTTCTCTCCGTCGCTAAAGATGTAGGCGACGGTAAGTCCTTTGAACCATGTAAGCGCATGATATTTTGCAGCCGGAAAGTAAGTTTCATCGGGACAGAGTAGGGTCTGCGGGTCAATCATATAAGGTGTGACCCGGAGGTAACAAGCCAATATCTTCTGTGTTAGTCGCCAAACTCCGGACGATGATGCGCAAGTAAAACGATGTTCATCGGTATCCAAAAGGTGACAATCTGGGCAATAAGGGGAGTCTGCCAGTCCAATAGTGTGAAGTCGCTGACGTGTGGCATATTTTTTGTTGGCGATCTGATACCACTTGGAACGCACCATGGATGACAGAAAGTGGTGGTGTATCGTTTTCCACACTCTTGGCCAGTGAACCGTAGGGTACTTGTTTTCCACCACGTTATGGTGAACAGCCCGCAGAAGGTTGGTATAAAAATCTTTCGCCTTTGGTGGGCGTGTGGCGGAGAGGTTCGAGCTGACATAGCTGTAATCAAGAATGAAGGTCGACACATGGGAGAGCTGTGGTGCGACGTGCGCAACCGACACCGGCGGGACGTTAGAGGCTGGCATCAGAACCTGTAGTAAACGACCCGTGAGAGAGGTATATTGACTTTTCCATCGTTTCCTCATGTTGCTCATGTAAAGGGCAGCTGCTCTCGCCCTGACGTTGACCAATCCCAGCCCTCCTTTGTGCACTGGGAGGGTAAGAGTGTCGTATCGTACTTTAAATATATGACCTGCGGAAACGTAGTAACTGAAGGCCGCCTGAAGCCGGCGACCTATCTGCAGCGGTAGTGGAAGGACCTGTGCCACGTGGTTGAGTTTGGATGCTACGTAGAGGTTCAGGTATTCAACACGTTGTAGCTGATTCAAGCCCCGGAGCAGGTTCTGTCGCACCACTGCGCATATGATCTGTAATAACCGTCGGTAGTTCGCAGCAGCTGTTTTATGTACATCTTTCTTGAACGTGATTCCCAAATATCGCAGATCAGAAACTGGTGGGAGGGTAGCGAGGGCTTCCGGTCCGAGACCACGCCCAATGTCCAACGCCGCCGACTTGTTGATGTTCAGAAGACTGCCTGCGGCCTGTCCGTATCGCTCAATCCAGGTTAGTACGCTTTGAACTTCGTCATTGGAACGAACCAGCAGTAGCAGGTCGTCAGCGTATGTCCTATAGCGAAAGGTGACGTCCCGCAGCGTGATGCCAGATAGGCGGTGGTTAAGGCCCCCTAGGAGTGGCTCGAGTGCGATTGCAGAAAGGTAGGTAGAAAGGGGACAACCCTGTCGTAGAGACCTCTTAATGAGTACTGGTCCTACCGTCCGTCCATTGACCTGGACGTGTGAGCTGGCTGCGGTCCAAAGACGCCTTAGGGTGTCGATGAGGCCCGGGGGGAATCCTATAAAATAAATAAAATAAATAAAATATTATTTAAATATTAATTTTTCTATCTGTATGATGGTGATTGTGATTGTAATTGTAATTAATATTTGCTTATCTGGAACGTGGACGTTTAATTATTCGGTATCAGACGCTTGACAATGGCTTTCTCGTAAAGGCAATGTTACTCGTAGTTGACCGTGAAATAAAACTGAAATAATCGGACTTCGTAAATAAATCGTTTCCAAAGACTGCTGCGGTAGGTGCGGACTCATAATCTAAATCTCAATATTTCAATAATTTGCCAGCCATGCCAATACGTCGTACAGAGGTGATTGTCTACTAAACATAAAAAAGTTACACAGTTAGTTAAATCAGATATATTCAATGAATAAGCCTACAGTTCATAATCCTACTTACTTTTATAAATATAAATTCTTTACAGAATCGAGTGCCTAGTCTGGTTGCAACTCGCAGTATTCTTCTATAACATGAAATATGGCGGTGTGCCAGACAATAGAATAAAATACGTGCTTCTCGCACCACTTCTACCAGAGCTCTCCCCTTTCTTAATCAAACATAAGAGTAACGTAATTGTGCTTTTGTTTTATCAGCGACACAGCGCTGCAGTTGTGTGCCATAGGCTTTATTTATATGTCACTGATTATTTATTTAATTAATATTTCGCGTTTCCGAGGAAACTCACTCTCGGCATGCAAATGTGCCTTTATATTGCCCCCTGAATTGCGAGGCGAAAGGACACACCTGCAGGCGAGCAATTCACCTAAAGGCACAAGAAAATCTAAGTTATCTACAACTATTTACATGACTTACATTATACACATTATATACAAAATTTGAATGACGCGGGTGTGCCGTAAAAGTTCTTATGTTGGCAGATAGAGTGCGCGCATGCGCAGAAGCGTCTGTGTGACTCCGGCACTGCCGTTATATCGTACAGTTAGATCACGCGGCACAGTATTGCAGTTCATATTGTTCGTGTGCGCGCGTTTCTCAGTCGTTGCACAAAGAAAATATTCAACCAACATTACATATGAAGACTACATTCTAAGACAGGTAACTTAGTTTTAAATTTACAATATTTGTTATCACACAATACTCCGTATGTTTCAGGTGCGTTGACCTATACACATCGTGTCGTTATTACAGTTCATATTCATCTGCTGCACAATAATTTTTTTACAGGTTAGTATCGTCGTGGTAAAGTTTTTTTTTTTTTTTTTGATCGCAGTAACATCGTTGTATAACAACGTGATTAATACATAAGCGTGTCCATTTCCCATTTCCATTATAGTCGTTGTGATGCAGTTCGTTGTGACTAAAGGCATTGCTCATTACAGATCAGACGTGACCCGTCGAGTAATTGGTCCACGTGCAGTTCGTTTTTTTTTTTTACATTCCGTGGAAGCTTGGTTGCAGAACCTCGGACGGCACGTAGCTGGCGTTGATCCTTGGACAGTCCAGGTAAGAGTGTCCGTCACATTTCGAGAACATTTCATTCCCTGAAGTTCCAACCAAAATTCTTCCACCCGTCGTGTTGTTTCCTGGACAGGCACTTTGTGTCCATTTAATCCAGTTAACATCTTGAAGTTAGGTACTGTAGTAATGTCACTAGACGATGCACGAATTATGCCCTTCACATTTTCAGTTTTTTGCTGAATATAGCTCACCTGAATGTTCGTAGTTATTAATCAAACAAATCATTCATCGCGTTTACATAGATACGCTGCATAATGAATGGCATTAACCGTTTCTTTCACATAGGTTTCTGCGTAGTTGCAGAGTTAGTAATGTTCGTTAATGTCCGTGAACAGAGGTTCACTATGCAATGTCTTTTTGGCACTCGTTTTGTTCAAATTTTTACATAGTAACAGTTACATGATACATCAGTTAAAAAAAATAAGTAATTATACATACACACGTCACATATTTTCTTAGCATAAACATAATACAGTTGCACATAAACATGTTTGCATCATCATTACATAGCTATAGGTTATTACATTGTGTCACGTGATGTCATCTGAAATTAAGATAGGTTAGACACAACATTCATTACATCAGTAGGCAAGACCAGGCGTTTTCACTACTCAATGATATTCAAAATAGTAAGAGAGAGAAAATGTTCGATTCCTCGCGTTTTGTGCGTGTGTGTAGAGTGTCTGTGTGGCCTTGACTACTGATAGATGCTTTTCGTGTTGAGAGATGTGCGTCTAATCTATTTCTCAAAGTAAAAGATCGCTTCATAGATGACGTCTGTCGGTTCGTCAGGTGTCATACCAAGTCAGTGGTACCTACAATAACAAATGTTCCGTGAAAAATTAATATATCATTCACTGCTACGTAATCATAAATTTTATTTTGATATTCCGTCTTCCAGGTGCGGGCGCGCGCTGAAAGAAGAGTTCTTCTGCCTTCAACTGCGACTCTGGAACGCTGAAATGAAAATTTCTACACCACTTATTATCTGTGTTGTAACAACAGAGTTTTTCGAGTTGCTTAGCAATATTTTGATGGGTATGACTTTGACATTATTCAGCATGAAATGCTCTAAGATCTCGGTGTGTGTATAGCCCAATAATTTTGTTAGTTCTACGATGTTGTAACAGATACGTACCAGGATGCGGTATGTTAACAATTATATAAGGTCCTTCATATAGCAGACGCCACTTAGCGTTGCGTCGTTTGAGTGCTACAGATTTATGATGAGTACGAAGTAGTACAAGCATTCCTACCTCGAATTTTTGTTTTCTTTTTATTATGTTTCTGTGATGTTTGTTTCGTATCTGTGCGTGATGTGTCAGCGTAGTCAATACTTCTTTTATTTTTTGTTCAGGTGTGATTTCCTTGTCTGACAACTTAGGTAATGGTTCTATCCACTGATCGTTCTGTTTGCAATTGAACATGATCTCGTTAGGTGTGTAATTTGTATCATAAATATTTAAGTTATTGTGTACGTCTTCGAAAAGACTTAGGTAGGACACCCAATTAGTATGTTTTGATGAAATATAGGTCCTCATGAATCGATTTAATTCTCGGAAAAGTCTCTCAGTCGCGTTACATTGTGGACTAAACCTCGAAATAAATATACTTTTAATGTTATTGTCCTTCAAGAAATTTCTCCATTTGTACCCAGAGTAGTATGCTGCATTATCTGACAGAATTGCTTTAGGTTTTCCCACGTGCGTCAGGTAATCACTTGAGAATCTTCGTATTATAGCACTTGCGGTGGCGGATTTTAAAGCATAAAGTTTGACATGTTTAGAAAATATATCGTAAAAAGCTAAGATATATTTGACGCCTCCAGAGCTTGCTGGATGCGGTCCACTGATGTCAGTACACAGAATTTCCAGGGGTTTACTAGGTAAAATAGAATGTAAATCTGTTTTTGTGGATAAATTCTGAGGTTTTGATTTTTGACATATGACACATGTTTTCAGTTCCCTGTAAATTTTTCTTCTCATATTGCTAAAATAACAGTACGTGCTGAGCTTTGCCAAACACTTTTTCGTCCCATAATGACCCCAAACTAAGTGTGTGTGCCAAATTAGATTACGTTCAGACTCCTTGGGAATGCATACACACCAGTTAGTAGCATTTGGATGTCGGCGGTAAAATAACACATCATTGTGTAACTTGTAATACATAGTCGAAGGATGATTGTGTTTTTCTACCAGTAATGTTATTATTTTATACCAGTGAGGGTCAGATTTTTGTAATTTAGCCATGTTTCTGCACATATCAATATAATATTGGTGATACTGCTTGTCTTGCATTAAGAGAATCCTGTAGTCATTTATATTTTCTAAGTCACTGTTGGTATCATTCATACCTTGTGGAAGTCTAGACAAAGCGTCTGCAATGGTGTTGTCCTTACCTTTTATGTACTTAATTTCAAAAGAGTAGTTCTGAAGTGTAACTGCCCATCGTGATAGTCTAGGATGTACAAGTTTACAAGTTAACAAAAATGTCAGGGCCTGGTGATCGGTGTAAATTACTGTATGTTTTCCAAATAAATAATAATTGAATTTCTTGAATGCCCATACTATGGAAAGTGTTTCTAACTCAGTAGTGGAGTATGTACGCTCACATTCAGTTAGAGTACGACTTGCAAACCCAATAATTCTTATCTGTTCCTTTTCTTTATTCTTTACAACTTGAAATAAGCAACATCCCAAGCCAGTTCGTGAAGCATCACAAGTCATACAAAAGTCTAAATTGAAATCTGGATGGCTCAATAAGTTTGCACCCACTAAAGCATGTTTAATTGTATTAAAGTCATTCTGGCACTGTTCCGACCAGATCGAAACTTGATTCTTTCTGAGTAGATTTAGCAGATGTTTACTGTTCAAAAGTGGTTGTGGCAAAAAACGTCTGAAAAATGAACATAGCCCTAGGAATGATTTTAACTGCTTTTTAGTACGAGGGCTAGGAAAGTTTCTGATAGCATCTAATTTACTGGGATCCGGACGTATGCCCTGCGAATTAATGATATGTCCTAAATACTTTATCTCACTGCAACCAAACTTTGATTTTCTAAGATTGGCTGTGACTCCAGCTTGTGCAAATTTTTCTAACATTCTTTGAAGTGTGTCAACGTGTTCCTTCCAAGACCGTGTAGCTATCAGTATATCATCTACATAGTGTGTGACTGTCTCAACTAAATCATCACCAAGCACGGTATCCAGGGCTGTAATGAATACCCCAGAGCTGACATTCAGTCCAAAAGGTAGAACACAAAACTGATAGGTTCGCCCCCCGAACATAAATGCAGTATATTTCCGTGAATCAGGAGTGATACCCACCTGCCAAAACGAATTAGCGAGATCTATTGTGGAAAAATATTTTGCATCTAGAAATTTCTGTAATTGCTCTTCTAAATTTTCGTGTTTTGTGTGAACCGGTAAAATTATTTCATTAATTGCTCGTGCGTCTAACACTAACCTAATGCTTCCATTTGATTTTTTGACAACAAGTAGAGGACTACAATAAGGTGAGGTGGATGGTTCAATGACCTTCCAGTCTAACATTTGTTTTAATTCTTGCCACACAGCAGGTCGTTGAGATAACGGTACGTTATATGTCTTGTGGTAGAATATCTTGTGAGGCTTAACTTCAATCTTGTATACATACGTGTTGATAACACCTAATCGTTTGGTAAAAACTTGTAAATATTTGGATAACACTTCCTGTAGTTTT
This sequence comes from Schistocerca cancellata, assembly GCF_023864275.1. Classification (NCBI taxonomy): domain Eukaryota; kingdom Metazoa; phylum Arthropoda; class Insecta; order Orthoptera; family Acrididae; genus Schistocerca; species Schistocerca cancellata. The sequence goes on along the minus strand of NC_064626.1, from coordinate 831,971,692 downwards.
ATACGTTCATGTACACTGAGAGCTGTAGCTTCACTTATCTTATGATCAAGCAATGTTTTCAAGTCCATTAGCTCTGTGTCAGATGAGTGTGTTTGCATATCTTGAATGTCATTGTCAAGTACTAACTGAACCTTGTACCCTGTACAGTGTTTGTCATGCCTTAGAGTTCTCCTGTCCAAATCAATAATAATTACACTGCCTTTATCATTTAAAATACATTTACCTTTGGAGAAGTCTATAATAGAGTCCTTCTCGCTCATAATATCTATTCCTAATATGCAATTTGTCACAAGGTTTTGTACAACCAGGAATGGCCATTGTACAGTTCCATTACCTATTTTAATGTTTACAAAAACTTGCTTCATAACCCTACATGACTTATTACCTAGTGCAGTAGTTATTTTACAGTTTTGGGCAGGAAACTCAGGCACAGGTTCCAATTCACACATCTTTTTATAGAAATTAAAAGACAAAACGCTCACAGCTGCACCTGTATCTAGGATAATAGTAGTTGGAATCCCACCTACTACACCAGTAGTAGATGCTAAAACAATTTCATTTGTGTTTGAACGACATTGTGTACTGTCTTGTAAAAGTTCATCTGATATATTGTTATTGTAGTTGTATCTTATAAATAAAACAGGTAGTTTTTGTTTAGTATTATTAGGCATATCAATATTTTGTTGTTCAATTGTGGTGTCAAATAACTAATTAACATTGCAGTCGCCCCGCAAGAATTCTTCAGCCACGACCTGGGGCATAGAAGTGACTGTTTCTAGTTTGTCGGATTAGCATTTGTACTAGGTACTGACACAGATTGAGGTTGTGCATCAGGTGTCATTTCTATTATATTCACATTCGGATATTGCCTATTATGATCTCCAAACTTTTGCGGTTGTTGTTGCTGTTGCGCATTATAACTTACCTGTCGGTCGTAAGGTATGCTCCAATTTTGTCCTGGTGGCTGCTGTGGTAAAGCAGAGTTTGAATGGAAGTACTGATCGTTACGAGTCCAACCTTGATAATGTCTTGGCTCGTAGTTATTATTATTTCTATTTCTGTTTGTGTTTTTGTTGTTGCCTTTGTATCCGTTGTTACCGTTGTAGTTATTACCGCGGTGCCTTTTGTATGGATTGCCGCATGAAGTGTTATTACTGTTGTAACTATTGTTTGTATTGGAATACGCGTGTTGATTTTGATTTTCGTATTGAAACGGCATGTGAGTTTGCTGTTTTTGCTGTACCGCGTATCCAACTGTGGGCGCGCCAGAATTGAGTTGGCAAGCCTGCATGTTTTGCATACCACTAGTGTAAACATTGTGGCTGCTGTTTTGCCGCGCGAAGCGCTGATCTTCAAGTAACATGTCAACCGAATCTAAGGCTGTTAAAAAATAATCTGAATCGTCATCCGGGATATGTAGGAGCTTTTCTTTAATGTTGAAAGGCAATTTGGCCTTCAACGCACGGAGTATATCACGCGTTGCGACTGGTTCGTCTAAAAAGTGTCCCATGTTCAAGTATTTTTCAAAATATCTGCGTAAGTTGCCATTTTTACTGTTAAAAGTTTCAGGTTCTAAAATTTGTCTTCTGAGTCGCTCCTGGACGGATTGCGACCAGAATTTGTTCAGAAAAGCACGCTCAAACTCACTGTACGTGGTACATACGTCAGCTTGACTGTATGCCCAGACAGCTGCATCGCCTTGGATGTAACCGACAATATATGAAATCTTTTTCTGGTCACTCCAAGTGCGTGGAAATGCGTTACTAAAAGATTTAAGAAAAATCACCGGATGAATGGTTCGTTTTTCTGGGATAAAAATCTGAAATTGCCTGTGTTTCATTAAGCTTTCTTCTTCCTTCATATTGTGATATGGATTTATTCCACTGTAATTACTGGTATGTTCAGCTGGCGAGTAATTACGATAATGTTGCTGTGGTTTACCATGATAATAGCTTGTGTTTGTGTTTGCACATCGTGGTATGTGTTGTAGTCGTGGTGTGTTTTGTTCTTGTGTATTTGTCGTGTGCGGTATGTGTGTGTCATACTCGAATGTATATTGGTTCCTGAACTGTGCATTTTGACTGATATTTTCGTTACATTCAGACTGTGGTCGATCGGTGAATTGTCTCATGGGTGCAGTGACGGATTGTACTGCGTCACTGATCAGCTGTTTGTTATTAATAATGTATTGCGCTACGGAGTCGTGCACAATTGTTGGTAAATTTTCACGTAAGCATCTATCAAAATGTTTGTCTTTGTTCACTACCCAATCATGAAATTCTTTATTAATATTTTGAAAATGAGCTGTGGCATCAGATTGTAAGATGTCAGTCAGGTGTTGTTCAACATTGTCAAATTTATTCTGTACGTCAGTAATTCGTTTTTCAAGGTTGTCATGTACTGAAGGATATGTTTGAATTTGTTCAGTAAGAACTTCACACGTGACATTAAGGTTTTTTACTTGTGTCTGTAAAAGTGCTACGTCAGTTGTAGTCTTTTCTTGTCTCGTATTAAGCTGGGAAAATTTAGTACTGAGTTCAGTCATCTGTTTGGTCAGTGTGGCCTCTATAAGTTCCACACGTTTACATAAAGTGTCATTACCTGTCTTGAGTGCTATGAGGTCAGATTTAATTGCATCATTTTGTGTCTGTAAGGTTGCCATGTTTTCGGCGTTTTGTTTCATTAGCATTTGTAACATGTCGGCAATGTTTACTGTTTGCAAGGTCTGTGCCCCCGTCGCGTCATTAGACGTGACGTCATGCATCAACATGGGCTCTGACTGAGACTTTGAAATTTTTGTAGTGGACGGCCTATTGCCAAAATTTCCGTCAACACTTGCGTCAATGTTTGATAAATCGTCACTACCGGTTGCTGTCGTAAAGTCATTTTCTAACATTTGTCTCTCGTCCGAGTCGGATTGCGTCTGAATAGTACGTCTTTGCTGTTCCATTTTTGCGTATTGATTTCTAGTTATTACCATGCCACACGTGATATATGTTTCAAGAAAATATTTGACACTGATTTTAAAATAAAATGCAGTTGAACATGAATCGCTCGTAGCAACAATGGCTGTCTGTTAATTTAAAAATATAAACTGAATTTGAGATTATTGGTAATGGCTGCTGTCCATGTTACTACGTATCGTACAGAAGTCGGCCATATTGTACACTCGTGTATTGGTATTGTTGCATACGTTATTGTTTAAGAAAAAGTACTGAGAATGAAATTTATCACTGAAAACTGTTATGCACGAAAGAAACACTACAGAATCTACTGAAAAGCTAATACACTGAATTATACGTCTGGTCAAGCCTGCTAATGCAAAGATGCTGCGTCTTACCTTATTTTGCTGGAAGTTTCATTGCGTCTACCCGCAAAATTTTAGAATTGGAAAATATCTTCAGATTTTTTGTTATCTCTCATACATTCACGTCCAGGTCCAGAAAGTTGATTTTTCACATGAAACAAAGAGAACAATGTGACAAATGACAAAATAACAAGTCCGACACGCAGTCGCCAATATAAAATAAATAAAATATTATTTAAATATTAATTTTTCTATCTGTATGATGGTGATTGTGATTGTAATTGTAATTAATATTTGCTTATCTGGAACGTGGACGTTTAATTATTCGGTATCAGACGCTTGACAATGGCTTTCTCGTAAAGGCAATGTTACTCGTAGTTGACCGTGAAATAAAACTGAAATAATCGGACTTCGTAAATAAATCGTTTCCAAAGACTGCTGCGGTAGGTGCGGACTCATAATCTAAATCTCAATATTTCAATAATTTGCCAGCCATGCCAATACGTCGTACAGAGGTGATTGTCTACTAAACATAAAAAAGTTACACAGTTAGTTAAATCAGATATATTCAATGAATAAGCCTACAGTTCATAATCCTACTTACTTTTATAAATATAAATTCTTTACAGAATCGAGTGCCTAGTCTGGTTGCAACTAGCAGTATTCTTCTATAACATGAAATATGGCGGTGTGCCAGACAATAGAATAAAATACGTGCTTCTCGCACCACTTCTACCAGAGCTCTCCCCTTTCTTAATCAAACATAAGAGTAACGTAATTGTGCTTTTGTTTTATCAGCGACACAGCGCTGCAGTTGTGTGCCATAGGCTTTATTTATTTGTCACTGATTATTTATTTAATTAATATTTCGCGTTTCCGAGGAAACTCACGCTCGGCATGCAAATGTGCCTTTATAATCCCATACAGTCCATCACTCGTAGGAGGAAGTTGTGGTGCACTCTATCAAAGGCGCGGTTGAAATCGACGGAGACGATCGCCGCTCTCAGACAGCACGCAGAAGCGATCGCTATTAAGTCCCTGCAGTCACCGGTGGCCATGTGTATGTTGGCTTCTCCCCCCTGCGACGTCTGTTCTGGAGCGAGGATCATCGGCAAAGTCGTCTTAATACGGCTCGCCATAATCCTGGTGAAAATCTTGTAATCGGCGTTCAACATTGTAAGCGGCCGATAGTCGTTAATCGATAACCCTCCACCTGGTTTGTGTACTGGTATGAGGTTAGATTAGATTAGATTAGATTAGATTAATACTAGTTCCATGGATCATGAATACGATATTTCGTAATGATGTGGAACGAGTCAAATTTTCCAATACATGACATAATTAGGTTAATTTAACAACATACTTAAGTTAATATAACAACTTTATTTTTTTTTGTGTGTTTTTTTATTTTTATTTATTTATTTTTTTTATTTTTTATTATTTTTTTAATAATTTTTTTTCTTAATTTATATCTAAAAATTCCTCTATGGAGTAGAAGGAGTTATCATTCAGAAATTCTTTTAATTTCTTCTTAAATACTTGTTGGTTATCTGTCAGACTTTTGATACTATTTGGTAAGTGACCAAAGACTTTAGTGCCAGTATAATTCACCCCTTTCTGTGCCAAAGTTAGATTTAATCTTGAATAGTGAAGATCGTCCTTTCTCCTAGTATTGTAGTTATGCACACTGCTATTACTTTTGAATTGGGTTTGGTTGTTGATAACAAATTTCATAAGAGAGTATATATACTGAGAAGCTACTGTGAATATCCCTAGATCCTTAAATAAATGTCTGCAGGATGATCTTGGGTGGACTCCAGCTATTATTCTGATTACACGCTTTTGTGCAATAAATACTTTATTCCTCAGTGATGAATTACCCCAAAATATGATGCCATATGAAAGCAATGAGTGAAAATAGGCGTAGTAAGCTAATTTACTAAGATGTTTATCACCAAAATTTGCAATGACCCTTATTGCATAAGTAGCTGAACTCAAACGTTTCAGCAGATCATCAATGTGTTTCTTCCAATTTAATCTCTCATCAATGGACATACCTAAAAATTTGGAATATTCTACCTTAGCTATATGCTTCTGATTAAGGTCTATATTTATTAATGGCGTCATACCATTCACTGTACGGAACTGTATGTACTGTGTCTTATCAAAATTCAGTGAGAGTCCGTTTACAAGGAACCACTTAGTAATTTTCTGAAAGACAGTATTGACAATTTCATCAGATAATTCTTGTTTCTCAGGTGTGATTACTATACTTGTATCATCAGCAAAGAGAACTAACTTTGCCTCTTCATGAATATAGAATGGCAAGTCATTAATATATAATAAGAACAACAAAGGACCCAAGACTGACCCTTGTGGAACCCCATTCTTGATAGTTCCCCAGTTTGAGGAATGTGCTGATCTTTGCATGTTACGAGAACCACTTATTTCAACTTTCTGCACTCTTCCAGTTAGGTACGAATTAAACCATTTGTGCACTGTCCCACTCATGCCACAATACTTGAGCTTGTCTAGCAGAATTTCATGATTTACACAATCAAAAGCCTTTGAGAGATCACAAAAAATCCCAATGGGTGGTTTTCGGTTATTCAGATCATTCAAAATTTGACTGGTGAAAGCATATATGGCATTTTCTGTTGAAAAACCTTTCTGGAAACCAAACTGACATTTTGTTAGTACTTCATTTTTACAGATATGTGAAGCTACTCTTAAATACATTACTTTCTCAAAAATTTTGGATAAAGCTGTTAGAAGGGAGATTGGGCGGTAATTGTTGACATCAGATCTATCCCCCTTTTTATGCAAAGGTATAACAATAGCATATTTCAGTCTATCAGGGAAAATGCCCTGTTCCAGAGAGCTATTACACAGGTGGCTGAGAATCTTATTTATCTGTTGAGAACAAGCTTTTAGTATTTTGCTGGAAATGCCATCAATTCCATGTGAGTTTTTGCTTTTAAGCAAGTTTATTATTTTCTTAATTTCAGAGGGAGAAGTGGGTGAGATTTCAATTGTATCAAATTGCATAGGTATGGCCTCTTCCATTAACAGCCTAGCATCTTCTAATGAACACCTGGATCCTACTATATCCACAACATTTAGAAAATGATTATTAAAAATATTTTCAACTTCTGACTTTTTGTTCGTAAAGCTTTCATTCAATTTGATGGTAATGCTGTCTTCCTCTGCTCTTGGTTGACCTGTTTCTCTTTTAATAATATTCCAAATTGTTTTAATTTTATTATCAGAGTTGCTGATTTCAGACATGATACACATACTCCTGGATTTTTTAATAACTTTTCTTAATATAACACAGTAGTTTTTATAATGTTTGATAGTTTCTGGGTCACTACTCTTTCTTGCTGTCAGATACATTTCCCTTTTCCGGTTACAAGATATTTTTATACCCTTAGTAAGCCATGGTTTGTTACAAGGTTTCTTACGAGTATATTTAACTATTTTCTTGGGGAAGCAGTTTTCAAATGCATTTACAAAAATGTCATGAAATAAATTATATTTTAAATTGGCATCAGGTTCACGGTACACCTCATCCCAGTCTAACTGCTGTAGGCTTTCCCTGAAATTTGCAATTGTTAAATCGTTGACTGAACGTACTACTTTGGAGGACTGTTTAGTATTGCTGAATGGAGCTATGTCATATATTGTAACCAGCTGTGCACCATGATCAGAAAGACCATTCTCAACAGGCTGAGCATTTATCTGGTTAAACTTATCTTGGTCTACAAAGAAGTTATCTATCAGTGAGCTGCTATCCTTTACCACCCGAGTAGGAAAATCAATAACGGGTGTCAAATTGAAAGAACCGAGTAATACTTCAAGGTCATTTTTCCTATTACCCTCTTTCAGAGAATCTACATTGAAGTCCCCACAAATAATAATTTGCTTCCCCCTGTCTGACAGATAGCACAACAAGGAGTCCAAATTTTTCAGAAATAGATGAAAATTTCCTGATGGGGACCTATATACAGTTACAATTATAAATGTGCCTTTATTTAATTTAAGCTCACAGGCACATGCTTCTATATGTTTCTCTACACAAAACTTTTTTGTTTCTATACTTTTTGCACAGTGATAACTTTTGACATATATGGCAACTCCTCCTTTCTCCATATTTTCTCTCATTACATGTGCAGAGAGCTTATAACCACTTACATTTACCTTATCCATATCAGTAACAATGTGATGCTCAGACAGGCATAGTATATCTATTTCATTCTCAGCTTCTAAATCTTCTAAACAAACCAGAAGCTCATCTACTTTATTCTTTAAACTCCCAATATTTTGATGAAATATACTTACATTATTTTTAATTATACTTTTATGAGAACCTTTCCTTATTCTAACATTTGCAGTACTCTCCTGTCTGAGTTTCTCATTGTGCTTAGGCCTAGTTCCTATACCAGTGGTCACATGGTGTTCAGAGAGGCAGATTATGTCAACTGGGTTGGGTGACTTTAATTCATCAATGCAATTACCTAGGACTGAGATACAACTTGGTGGAGATAAAATTTCTGGTGATTGGTGAAAATTTATAATTGGTAGCTGTGATTGGTGATCTAATGTGCTGGAATTGTGCTGTTTAATTTCTTTCCTAAATTGAAGATTTGTTTCAATCCTGACCTCTCGTAGAACTTGACATCTTTCTGTCTTACCTATCCTAAAAAAGATGCTGCTCCAACACCTGTAACCACTGGTATTTTACCATTCATGGCAGTGCCTCCCCCCCTTAAATTTCCTGCTATTACCCCAGCCAGTTTCCCCTTCCCTTTCCTGTTGAGATGTAGGCCATGCCTGGTATAGTCCCACCTACTGAGATAATCAACAGGAACCACACCAATATGAGCCCCCGCACCTGACCCAAGCAGCCGTTCCAACTCCAAATTAACTCTCCCAACAGAAGAGTCCAATTGAGGCCGGTCATGGCGTCTCAGGACAGATACAAACTCAACATTGGTGTGTCTCGATGCCGATGCAATCTTCACCAGGTCACACACAGGAGACCTTCTACAAACGCTGGCGGCACAACACAGTCTGGAGACATAAGTTCGCGGAACATTATAACCCAGCGAGGCATCATGATGTCACGGAAAGTCCGGTAGAATTCTATGGGCAATCCATCAGGTCCAGGAGATTTACTGGCCGCACCTTTGTCCACGGCGTCTTCGACTTCTTCGAGTGAGATTTCCTCTGTTAGTGCATTCACGGTAGCCTCGTCGATAGTACGTGTTACCTGCTGTAACACTTCAGTAGTGGCCTCGTCATTGACGGTTCTTTCCTTGTAAAGATGACGAAAATGATCCTCCACCGCCTTTACTATGGTTGCTTGGGTCGTACATAAGCGACCGTTGTGTGTCCTGAGTTGTGTGATTAAATGTTGGCGTTGTCGGCGCATATCCGCCACAACGTGGTGCATAGTGGGTTCCTCTGCAACCGTTCGGTCGTGCCGTCGCGAGCGGACTACTGCACCTTCTAGTCGACGCTTCGTCAATGATAGTATGTAAGCCTTGATTCTGCTTTGGGTATGTTGTCTCTCCGGGGAAGGGGGTAAGGCGTCGAGGTCCCTGAGTGACGCGTAGTAAAAATCGAGGGTCTGTTGATGCCACGCAGTCACGTCCTTGCCATATCGCATAAGTGTCCTACGGATTGCTGGTTTGGCACAGAGGAGCCACCACTCCAGGGTCGAGGTGTATCGTGGGTGGCGGCGTTCACAGTCAGTCCACGTTGCTGCAACTTGCCGACGGCAATCCAGGTCCTGGAGATGAGTTACGTTGAGCTTCCAAAAGCCATTGCTGCGCCAGACTTGTTGGGGGCGTAGGTGTATAGTGCAGATATAGGCACTGTGATCGAAATAGGCTTGAGGCCATAATTCGGCGTCCACCACACCTTGTGTGAGATCTTGTGACACATATATGCGGTCAAGTCGGTTGGCCGAATGACTGGTAAGATGAGTGTGGCCAGAGCGGTTACCGTGGACTTTTTCCCACGTGTCGCACAAGTGAAGTTCTTGGACCATCGCACCCAGTTCCGGACAAGGCATGTAATGTGGGATTTGGTCCTTGGGGTGAAGTACGCAATTAAAATCGCCGGCGAAGACGCTGTGGTCGTATCGTCCAAGGAAAAGGGGAGCGACATCTGTGGAGTAGAATCTGGCGTGGTCGTGACGTCTTGTGGTACCCGACGGCGCGTAAACATTTATGAATCGGGTGTTGAGTGCCATAAATGCTATTCCTCGCGCGTAGGGAAGAAACGTGACGTTCGTAACTTCAATACCTTCACGCACTAATATTGCCACTCCGGTGTCTGCAGGGCTACCGGGCGTCACATGTGTGGCGTAACCGTAAAAGTGCGGGAGTGGAGTCGTTTTCACTTCTTGTAGGAAAGCAATGTCAACTCCCATGGCTCGTATGGTTTCTTTCAAAAGTTGGATCTTGACATGAGAACTGATCATGTTGATATTCATTGTCGCCAGGCGGTAAGCCTGGCAACGCGTTGTTTGGGCGAGGTTATCCATGTTGAAGTTGGAGAGAAGCGAACATCGGAAGTGATGTCACCTCCCGCCAAACGCGGTCCTCGTGCTGCTTATGCTGCATGATCCGGCGGCGCCGCACCTGGCCGCGGGTCGGGATCTTGTGTCTCGACGTCCTCGGCCCACGAAGCGGGCGCGGATGTCTGTTCATGTTCCATAGCCTCGGAATGTTTGGTATTAAGGGACCGGGCGACTTCGCTGCCTGCACTGGTACCTTCCCGCTGCTCACTGTTTCTGTCAATCTGCTGATGTTCGAAAGCTGCATGTGTAAGTAGGCTGTTTAGATTTTTATATTGGTAATGCCACGTAGCGCTCTGGCTGTGCTGTGTGCAGCCTGTGGCTAGTTTGCATTGTTGTCTGCCATTGTAGTGATAGGCAGCGGCAGCTGGATGTGAACAGCGCGTAGCGTTGCACAGTTGGAAGTGAGCCGCCAGCAGTGGTGGATGTGAGGAGATAGATGGCGGAGTTTTGAAATTACAGATATTATGACTTGTGATGATATTAAGGTAAATACATTGTTTGTTCTCTATTAATATCTTTCATTTGCTAACTATCCCTATCAGTAGTTAGTGCCTTCCGTAGTTTGAATCTTTTATTCAGCTGGCAGTAGTGGCGCTCGCTGTATTGCAGTAGTTCGAGTAGTATGCACCTCTGGTGGCCCACCAATACCATACTCTCTACCAGGACTACAGTGGGTCTGCTCTGTGACGACCTACCTAACAATCTTCTTCAAAACGTCGAATGACTCTGCTGTGGGTTTGCTCTGTTGTGGCCCATTACCTGTCAGCATTTCAAGAGTCAGCACTGTCTTTCCGTTGGAAGGACACCACTACTTCTTCAAGACTGCATGGAAATCCACTACTTCCGTGTGCATTCTCTTATACTGCTCAGACTTTGAAAAAAAAAAAAAAAAAACACTGAAATTTTACAGTGATGAACAATCTGGACTTTCTTTATGGACTGTGAGAAAATTTCAGCTTTTTACCAACATTGTATAAATAAGTGTGTGCATTTGATATCTTTGTTATCGTAATTATAAAAAAAATTATCAAATCATTATTGGCCACTGCCCAAAAATATTTTGTAAAATTTTTTGTGGGGAGCATGGGGGCTATGTAAGTAGGCTGTTTATATTTTTATATTGGTAATGCCACGTAGCGCTCTGGCTGTGCTGTGTGCAGCCTGTGGCTAGTTTGCATTGTTGTCTGCCATTGTAGTGTTAGGCAGCGGCAGCTGGATGTGAACAGCGCGTAGCGTTGCACAGTTGGAGGTGAGCCGCCAGCAGTGGTGGATGTGAGGAGATAGATGGCGGAGTTTTGAAATTACATATATTATGACTTGTGATGATATTAAGGTAAATACATTGTTTGTTCTCTATTAATATCTTTCATTTGCTAACTATCCCTATCAGTAGTTAGTGCCTTCCGTAGTTTGAATCTTTTATTTAGCTGGCAGTAGTGGCGCTCGCTGTATTGCAGTAGTTCGAGTAATGAAGATTTTTGTGAGGTAAGTGATTTCTGAAAGGTATAGTTTAATGTTACTCAGGGTCATTCTTTTGCAGGGATCTTTGATAGTCAGATTGCGTTGCGCTAAAAATATTGTGTGTCACTTTAGTGAATGTTTGAGTACGTTCAGTTTTGCTCAGCTGTTTGAAAAGCAAATAGTGTAAGAGGTTTATCAGCACAGTCGTGGATAATTGTTCTAAGGGGACTTTCACATGTTTTTCTGTCTGTCCTGCAAGGTTGGAGTCAGTGGAAACAGCATCAGCTTCGCGGCTGGCTTCTTGAGTGGTGAGTTGTTCTTCCCCGGCCGAATGCGAACCGCTGTGTTCCGACACGGTCCGATGACGGCGCTTTCGGCGTTTCGGTGATCGCTGTTTCCGTACATGGCCTTCATTGTCAGAAGACGGCACTGACTCACGCCCCGCCGGAACAAACGCTTCGGTCGGTACAATAAGGGAATCAATTGCCATCTTGCCGGCGTCAATGTCTGTCGCGTTCGGTAGCTCCAGAGTCTTAGTACTATGTTCCACCACTGGCCAAGTCGGCGGATCATCCAGGTTTTTGTCCGTGGAAAGTGATTCTTGTACCGCTGAAGCGGTCGGCCGTGTCTGTTGTGTGGAGAACGTCGTGAGCGCCGCCGCGTAAGTCACGGGTAGAATAGTCTTCGCCGCTGGTGGTGCAACGTCCTTCGGTGAGAGTTGTGTGATCCGACGCTGGAGGCACTCGGAACGAAGGTGTCCTTCTTTGCCGCATCCGGAACACGTCTTCGGCTGGCCGTCATAAATAACTATGGCCCGGCATCCTCCTATCTGTAGATAGGATGGCACGTGTCGTTGGAGATCTATGCGCACTTGGCGTACTCCATTGAGTACTGGATACGTCTTAAACTGGGTCCATTTTTCAGCCACGTGTTCGTGTACCGTGCCGTAGGGGCGGAGCGACGCTACTTCTGCCGCCGGGAATTCAAATGGAAGTTCGAATATGTGGATAGTCCGCAGTCTCATTGCGGCATGGCCGACCTCGACGTTGCCAACATTGCCATCTGCGTGGCAGAAGCGGAGTTCTTGTTTCATCTCGCGAAGCACCTTGTCGCATGTAGTTTCGTTTATGAGCTTTACATAGACCGTGCTACTGACGATCGAAAAGTGAATGCCGACAATGTCGGCAGCCGGGATCTTGACTTCCTCTTTTAAAAAGCGTTCGACTTCGAGCGCTTTTGGTCGGGTAAAGACGTTCCGAAATGTGAATTTCAAGGTTGATCTTCTGTATTAGTTTGCCATGGTCTTGTAGCGCTACGGCGTCACGTTAGTGTCGGCCGAAGAAAGTAAACAAGGCGCGCGGGCTCTCTCTGACAGCGGAGAGCACACACCGCACGTCTGCTTCGCTCGGCTGCGAGAGCTGCACTGAGTTTCGGAATCTCTGTCTGACCATGATGTAATCTAATTGAAATCTTCCCGTATCTCCCGGCCTTTTCCAAGTATACCTCTTCCTCTTGTGATTCTTGAACAGGGTATTCGTTATTACTAGCTGAAACTTGTTACAGAACTCAGTTAGTCTTTCTCCTCTTTCATTCCTTGTCCCAAGCCAATATTCTCCTGTAACCTTTTCTTCTACTCCTTCCCCTACAACTGCATTCCAGTCGCCCGTGACTATTAGATTTTCGTCCCCCTTTACATACTGCATTACCCTTTCAATATCCTCATACACTTTCTCTGTCTGTTCATCTTCAGTATGCGACGTCGGCATGTATACCTGATCTATCGTTGTCGGTGTTGGTCTACTGTCGATTCTGATTAGAACAACCCGGTCACTGAACTGTTCACAGTAACACACCCTCTGCCCTACCTTCCTATTCATAACGAATCCTACACCTGTAATACAATTTTCTGCTGCTGTTGTTATTACCCGATACTCATCTGACCAGAAATCCTTGTCTTCCTTCCACTTCACTTCACTGACCCCTACTATATCTAGATTGAGCCTTTCGATTTCCCTTTTCAGATTTTCTAGTTTCCCTACCACGTTCAAACTTCTGACATTCCACGCCCCGACTCGTAGAACGTTATCCTTTCGTTGATTATTCAATCTTTTTCTCATGGTAACCTCCCCCTTGGCAGTCCCCTCCCGGAGATCCGAATGGGGGACTATTCCGGAATCTTTTGCCAATGGAGAGATCATCATGACACTACTTCAATTACAGACCACATGTCCTGTGGATACACGTTACGTGTCTTTAATGCAGCGGTTTCCATTGCCTTCTGCATCTTCATGACGTTGATCATTGCTGATTCTTCCGCCTTTAGGGGCAATTTCCCACCCCTAGGACAAGAGAGTGCCCTGAACCTCTATCCGATCCTCCGCCCTCTTTGACAAGGCCGTTGGCAGAGTGAGTCTGACTTCTTATGCTGGAAGTCTTCAGCCACCAATGCTGATTATTTCTCAAAATTTAGGCAGTGGTGGGGAACGAACCCGGGACCGAAGACGTTTAGATTATAAATCAGAGACACTACCCCTCGACCACGGGGCTGTACCAGTACTATAATAGAAGATTTCTGTATGTATTATCTTCTAAATAAACACAATGTCCTTTTCCATTTCCGACTAAAGTAATTTTTGTTTGATGAAAGGTGGAAATTCAGATAGAAGTAACGAACGATAAAACACTTGTTATGGACCGCTGTACTATATTTTTGGTACAGTTCCTGTACAGTTGTGTGTGTTTCATGTATCAGTCGCTGTGGTAAGCATGTGGCGGCAATCACCCATCACACCAATCATGTCTTGGCAAAATACAGCCCACTGACAGACACACATTTTATGGTGGCGGGTGATAAAGAAACACATTACTCTACATCAAAAGATATTCATTGCCTTTTTAGTGCAGGATTGTATGATTTTTGATCTGATATGATCTCTAACAGTTTTCAAGATATGAACGACTTTAATGTCATGCTTCCAGTGCGAATACCTAGCTATTAATACGCAGAATAGTATACAAATTAAATTTTCCTTGTGGAAGAATGAAAATTATTTGGCTTTGCAATTTCTTAACTGAAATTTAGTAAGAGGTTTTCATGAGGATTAAAACTCCAGAGGGAATATTTCATAAAAAAATTAATTCAAATTTTAGAATGAATTCGAGCAGCAGTTACAAGCGTAAGCTCACGAAGAAACGTGAGAACTCTCAAGTACTAAGCTTCATTCAGTGGGAGTTATATTATCATTAATTAATAGAATGGACCAAAAGCATACATACTAGCATATCTACTCCTATTGGATATAAGATTTTATGACCGAGTCCCACGCTCTACACGAAATCTCTAAAGGATGTGGACAAAAATATGGAAACTCCAAAAATGCAAAGATTACGGCACCTAAAATGGTGTAAGTAAACCGTTGGCATTCAAAACAGCTTCCGGTTGTCTGTAAATGCATAAGTACAGGATATCTTTGTCTTATGCCATTCTTCTTGCAAAATAGTGGCAAGTTCAGGTAACGATGGTAGAAGTGGGCAGCCCAGATGCTGTCCATGGTCAAAGACAACAGACAGCTCAACCTGCAGACGTCGCTAACAACTGCATTTATGTTCCAACTAGCATTTTTCGATACGTATATATGTATTCTCTGAACTTAAATTCAAACATTATAAAATCTGGGCACAAGAGTTTTAGTTTCTTTATAATTTTTCAAAATTTTACAAAATCATCCTTGTTCAGGAGTTGCTCCCTGCTGACCTGCCTGCAAGACAAATATTCGCTCTGGAATTTTTTGCGCCCTTGGAAGTGGACAATGAATAGCCATGGAGCCTTCTGTGGCCAGATCAAGCCTATTACCAAGGACATGTCAGTACGCATAATTGTAGAATATGGACAACAGAAAACATGCACGCACGTCACTCAGTACCACTTCGTTCTTCGGGGTGACTGCATCATTTCTCGTATGGCTGTATTTTTTCGAGGAGATGAGTCCTGGTGGTCCCCTTACCTGCACGGCCACTAGTAAACACTGGGAAAAACTTTTGCGCACAAATGTCATTCCAACCCTTAACGGCGTAGATGTGTGGGTAGGATCATTTTTACTCAAGACAGCGCTCCTTTACACATTGCGTAGTTCGTGAAGCGGCCGCTGCAAAAGGATTTCGGGAATTCTAGAATTATGAGCAGTCATATACCTACAACGTGGCCGTCCAGATAACCTGCTCTTGTATGACTTCTGGCTGTGGGGTTATCTGAGAGACGTATTCAGTGCTTCAATTACGAACATAGCTGAACTGAAGATATGGGCAACGCATTCTGAACGTGCCCTCCGAGACACTCCGATCAGTTGTGGAACATGCTGTTCCTCGGTTTCAGGATGTGGGAGAAAACGGTTGGTTGGTTGGTTGGTGTGGGGAAGGAGACCAGACAGCGTGGTCATCGGTCTCATCGGATTAGGGAAGGATGGGGAAGGAAGTCGGCCGTGCCCTTTCAGAGGAACCATCCCGGCATTGGCCTGGAGTGATTTAGGGAAATCACGGAAAACCTAAATCAGGATGGCCGGACGCGGGATTGAACCGTCGTCCTCCCGAATGCGAGTCCAGTGTTTAACCACTGCGCCACCTCGCTCGGTCGGGAGAAAACGGTGGACAACATATTGATCGTGTCTTTCGCCAGTCTCACGCATGTTATCAACATGTAATTTTCGTTTTTATCCGTTTTTGTGTCCCAGGGCAACTAAAACTGGTATTATTTTGCTCGTTGTTCGATTTTTGGCTCCAGGACAGTTATACACCGATGTCATTTTGCTTTCTATGCGGGTTACTGCCGTAGGTTAGTTAAAAACCGATTTTTTTTCCATTCAATGTTGGACGACCTTGCCATGGTGGATGGGCTTACCAACCTAATATTTCTAAGACGGATATTTTCTGATGATGTTATTGGTTAACATTTGTAAAGGAAAATGATACGAGTATATTTGAAGAATTGTGGTCAGAGAAACAGTTGTTAGGCAACAGTATCTGTGGTGGCAGTACTGTGGAGTCGTAGAATCTTTGACATTCAGTATCGGATAGCTGCGATGTACAGCAGTGGTGCAGATTTATTACGAGGAGGACTGATGACTCAAAACAATGGCTGGACCTCATACGGACATAGAAAAGGTATTGAAATAAAGAACAAAGTACCATTTGATGAGGTAAAATGTTTTTATTTTTAGTTTTGTAGAGTTGTATCGTTGGTCCATGGCACACTCGTCACAGTCAAGCTTTTGGTAATTATTCTATTGATTGATCTTCTGAGTTAATTTACCGTACCATGGAAGTTATTTAATTAAATGAATTTTCATATTAGAGTCTACATTTACTTTTATTAAGTTCCTTCCTAACTGAAATTTCAGAACTTTAAGGTTGTGTCATGTTTTTCAGCGACATTCTGGGTCAAGGTTATGAACTCAATTTCCCTGGACCAACAGTAGTTAATTTTTATGAGTTTTTCTCTTTTTGCGGAGGCTTGCTGTGTTGCTGTTTCTGCTAGTACTTCGTTTTGCAGGTGAGTTTCATAATGCGTCATTGTTTCCTTTCCTTTGCGCAATGTAGGTTCTAGCAGTTTCTTTGTTTTACCAGGGCCATATGCCAGTGCAGAAATTTTCGTGTGTTTAAGGCTATATTCCTATAAAGGTCGACATTGCAGTTTGCTTTTTTTAACACACAATTACGGTTTCTTCAAACAGTTCGCACTGAGCAAGTCTACTGTGCGCGAAATTATCGGTTTCCTTATTTATTTGCTTATTAATGAGGTCGGTTTTCACACACAGAGGATTTTTTTTCAGTTTTATATAAGTGATGTGGCTTTGAACTCAGTATCACGCTCAGGTGGTCAGTTCACATTCACAACTTTATATTTATGATAATACGCGAGAAACAAAGGCTACTCACTTACACATTGCTACAACCGTTGACTGCCGAACTTCTGGAGACATATGCATACGGATGGTGTAATGTGCAACTTAAACCACATTCGTCGTACTACTGCTCATCTGTCATTTGTAGCCGATACCATTTACGTTAAAATGCCTACAGCACCAACTGTTGGCAAGATTTTCCTGAAATACTTTTTGTTCCATGACGTTTCCCCTCACATCGATAATATGTTGCTCAAATTTGAATTCATTCTAGGAAGCGGTTCTCTTTCTACAGCACTTTGAAATTGGAACTTATTTAAGGAAATCCCGACATTTGAAACTATTATCACGTTATTGCTATTTTAGAGAAACGGTGGCCAGTACTCAATGTCAATGATACTGATGGCTTCTCATAAGATTGGTAAAACCAGTCATACGCTACCACCCTGGATGTCAGTGTCTTCTATTTTTTGTGATAATTATTTCTCATGAACACATTGTTTATAGACGATAAAACGGCGTTTTTTTTCTCTCTGTGCGCTTAAAGAACGCGACTTCCAGCTCACTAGCAAATATGTTCTGCAAAGATAGGCTGTCTTCTTGTATTTAAGTTCGAAGGATAGTAGTTATATGACGTTACATACGCAGTGCATGTTCTTTCCCATCCTGTTTTTGTTGGATAGTAGTTATATTTTTGTCAGTTTGATATCTGCTTTGAGAAAGTTGTGTCTAATGTGTGACGTCTCATTATGCAGGATATTTGTATAAAGGTCGTTTTTGTCGTAAAAAGCGAACGATTCCTCAGTTGAAATTTTAACATCTCTGACACATTTAATGTGAATCCTCGTAACAAACAGGTCCTGGAACTATAATTCCGCTCTCGTGAAGCTTCCAAGTTGCGTTGCCGTTCAGCAGTTCATCCCACTGGTGACCGATATAATATTTGGCTTATTTCTGAATTTTAATGTATGCTTTCAGCGTTTGTGCAGTATGATAAACAACACGCAATTTGTTCATTTCGCGAAAAGTTAAATGATTTATCAAGACTTTCATTTCGTGGATTTTTATTGGGCTTCAGTTACGGAATGAATGTCTCACTCTGCTATGAAGTATTTGCTGCTATCAGATGACAGGATAGATTATTATATTGACGCATAACACATGGAACGCGGACCATTGCTGAAAGTTATTGTTAGAGTTGAAGCTGAGGAAACAAGTTTTGAATCTCGACGGGGTAGCTCAGTTCACGCGAAAGTAATGCATCAGACTTCGAGGCGTCGTTTATGTCACACATTTAACCTGCCAGGAAATTTCACTCTTCATTTCACAAATGATGTTTCTAGAACCATGAGCTTTTTGTTGTCATACTATCATATTCATAAACGTGGATTATGACTAATAGGTTCCTTCCCTTTTTTAATAGAGCTGCCACTTATTTCTGGCCATTGTTAGTTACTGGACCCGTTCCTTTTCTTTCCCCCGAGCTACTCCATTTTAGTATACACAGTCAGTATTTTTTTAACCATACAGTAATTTGAACAATTTTGCGAGATCTCAGGGAAGTTGACGCACAAGTTTTTATCGACTGTCCTCCCTGTTTCATTTCCTGTTGCCTGCTCCCGGTTCATTCGGTTGCTTGTAACATGCGCAGTCGATACCCCACACTACATGAGACAGCGTAGCTGCTAGCAAAGTCGATAACTAGAAGGTTGTGTAAAACACCTATGTCTGCTGTCGACGATGAGTCTCTTACGTGACATCTCCGTTTCCTACAGATACTGCAATATCTCGATTGCTGCAGTCTTTGACTTTGGAATTAATTTTTCTTATTCTGTAACCTTGTGTAACCATAAATGCTTTTGAAAAAGGGGGGGGGGAGTCTCTTCACAGCGAAAAAAAAAAAAAAGGTTCAAATGGCTCTGAGCACTATGCGACTTAACTTCTCAGGTCATCAGTCGCCTAGAACTTAACTTGGAACTAATTAAACCTAACTAACCTAAGGACATCACATACATCCATGCCCGAGGCAGGATTCGAACCTGCGACCGTAGTGGTCGGTCGGCTCCAGACTGTAGCGCCTAGAACCGCTCGAACACTCCGGCCGGCCGCAGCGAAAAGCTTAGTCGGAATGAAAATGGTGGTTTGACGCTAAACAGCGTGAGAAATATTTGTGACACACACACACACACACACATACACATACAGTACGTGGTTGCCCTCCGACGAATTATCATCCCCAGAGCTTAACGAGGCAAGGACTGCAGTTAAAGTGGAAGAAATATGCCTCCGGATCTGGATTATTATTTGCTGTTACGTCGTGTTATTTATTGGTTTCCACTGAAACGTGAAATTCCGACGCCATGAAGATGTTTCACAGACCACATTACATCAGGAGTCATAACTGCAAAATACGACTTTGTATTGATGGCAAGAAGAGCGTTACTGCAACCACCTTCAGGCGGAGTATACATTATTGTTGTATATTTTCATGCATGTACCAGATGTTTGCCAAAATTACGAACAATAGATGGACTAGTGTTAACATTGTTTCGTGATCCCTGATACATCCTTTACCATTTACTTTAATAGGTTTACTTTCCCGTTGCTGATATATTCTGAGGTGATGAACTATATAACCAATAAAATTAATAATGTTCCTAATTTTAGTGGAGTAAAAATGTTCTTAAGTGGTTCATCAGTGTTTTCTCTGAAGTGTTCCATGTGACTATAAAAGTTCTTAAGTTCAGGTGTAGCAAAAGGATAAGGTAATTACTTGCATGCCTGAAAGAACCGTACGAAATAACTTAGAAGTAAATTCACTGAGTGCGAATATATTTGCAAAGCCCACGTGAGGTATGTGTATACTACCTATTAGTGATATACGAAAATTTGTGCGGTACTGGAATCGGGTTTTCCACTCATCGCGAATGATCGCGTCAACCACTTCGGCTACATGTGCACAAACTCTCGGACCAATAAAAATTACCATGTGTGGCACTGTCTACTCACGTGTACCTTAGCCCACTACATTCACGACTTAACGCTCGCAGCGTTACTCTGGATTCCTGCACCAGTCAGCGTGAGATTATGAGGAATCTTGAGCAATGATGTTATCGTCTTTGGCCTGCCTTGGGTCATATCATTTACTTGCATGTCTGAAAGAACAGACGTTACTGACGATCGACAGCGCTAGAGTATTAGTTTGAAACCATTTTGAGTTGGTGCAGGAGAAGTGCACGGATAGCCGAAGGTGACACGCGAAAGCCGGGTTCGAGTCCCGGTCCGGCACTAATTTTCATACGTCACAAACACACTAGTACAGCCAGAGCCAAGATATAATCTCGTACGGCTGTCGATCGTCAAAAACATCTAGTCTTTTGTTGTGAATTGGCAGGAGCCAATTCACGGAGTTTGGAGGAAGCCGAAAGGCACGCGTTTAAGCTCACGCAGGCTGGCGTGAGGTCTGGAAAATGACAAGGAATTATAGTAGCCAAAATTAGTACATAGCTTCCGGAATACTTAACTTTAATCCATAATTGGAGAACATCTCTCTTGACTGTACATCCTTCACAAGATAAATATCAATTGAATACGACGCCTTGCTGGGTCGTAGCAAATGACGTAGCTGAAGGCTATGCTAACTATCGTCTCGGCAAATGAGAGCGTAATTTGTCAGTGAACCATTGCTCGCAACGTCGGTTGTACAACTGGGACGAGTGCTAGGAAGTCTCTCTAGACCTGCCGTGTGGCGGCGCTCGGTCTGCAATCACTGACAGTGGCGACACGCGGGTCCGTCGTATACTAGCGGACCGCGGCCGATTTAAAGGCTACCACCTAGCAAGTGTGGTGTCTGGCGGTGACACCACATCTTTCACACATACAACTAAGTAATACCTGCCACGGCGGGCGAAAGGCAATAACATCACTGGTCAGGATTCCACTTAGTCTCACTGTCAACAGTACGGGAATCCCGAGTAATACTGTGACAGTTACGTCATGAATGTAGGGGCCTAAGAAAAAAATAAGTAGACAGTGCGACACATGGAAGTTTGAATCGGCACGGAAGACATGTACGGATAGCCGTATTGGTTAAGGTGACCACTCGTGAGAAGCGGAAATCCGGGTTAGAGACCCAATGCGGCACAATTTTTCGTGTCACTGAAAGGTAGTACATCTATAAACAGCACACCCAATGCAAATACATTTCCATTCAGTGACTTCTATTCGAACTGAAATAACAAGTAATGTGTAACCGAAGCGACTAATTTGAATTATTATTAAAATCACTACACAGTACTTAAATTTTGCATAATAAAACCAACGTTACAAAAAACCAAGTGCATGTCAAACATTTCAAAGGCCTACATCTTCCTTATTTACATGCAGTTTGTAACTGTGTTTTTATTTCTGCATTTGTGTTTTTGCGTGTGTTTTGTTATGTGCGATGTCTGCCTGGTTAGCAGGTGAAACAGTTTCTGCCTCCTCCCCTCCCATATCGCGTCCCTCCTATTTTATGTTATCTCAGTGATTTAGTAATTTTACATTGAAATTTTAT
The DNA here is from genome assembly GCF_023864275.1 of Schistocerca cancellata. Lineage (NCBI taxonomy): Eukaryota > Metazoa > Arthropoda > Insecta > Orthoptera > Acrididae > Schistocerca > Schistocerca cancellata. The sequence goes on along the minus strand of NC_064626.1, from coordinate 831,949,883 downwards.
CCAAAGCGCATTAACTATTATTATAGGAACCTTTGTGGTTTTGAATACATTACTGGTAGTAACTGAGTAAAACTGTAACAGATTCAGTGTCCCCATGCTCTGCGTAAAACAAAAGTTTGTGCACATTTCATGAAAAGCTATTAGTGTTCATGTTAGTTGAAATACAGTTTGGTAATTATTTCAAAATTACTATTCTTCGGCAGTGATGTTTTAGAGCCACCTCATGTCCCAATATTTAGTACTTTTCTTCTGTTGAGTGATAGACTATAAATAGCATTATTATTCTTTACACCCTAAAACAGACATTGTAGTTTAGTGTTAAACAAATTATTGTTGTCATTAAACTTTACGTTGTTGTAGCTCTGCTCATGATTAGACGTTTTGCTATTAAGTGCGTGGTTGTACTATTGTTTCGTGTCTGATTTACCAAAGAGACTTCTAAGTAAAGTGAAGTTCAATCCAGTAAATATTTTACTCTGTTTACTATACATATGGTACAAAATTGTAGGTCAGTATTGTTGACGTAAATCTGTTGGAGGGTAAATCTGTTCCAGAATTACAGAACACCTTTTATGTCCATTTATTAGCACCACCCGTCAACAATAAGGAATCCAAAATCAGCGATCTCGTGAAACCATATCGTTCAGTCCATCCACGAGAGCAAGAGAACCGTAGACGACAATACCCTTCTGAAGCCCTGTCCCTTGACTTTCGGAATCCAATCGATACTATGCTGCATAACCTCTGTTGTATGAGTTCTGTAACAGCGATAACAATGATAGGAATAAGTAAATCTGATTACAGCAACATTCACAAAGCATACATCCGTTTCTGATATATCACCTACGAATCTGTTCAGGTGAGAAGGAAGTTCCATAAACAAACAGTCACTTCCAGTAAACAGCTAGTTACCACTCGGACTATGGTGGACCCTATCCTTGAGGGTGATACACTTGTGAGCGGCAGATTCCGGTCTGATGGGCTGATGGCAGCTCTCTTCTGGCTGTTGTTAACGTGAGCTCCGGCCTGTGCCCTCTGGCCGCAAACTGGTGAAAACTCTGACCGAAAACTGGTGAAAACACACTCCTGGCAGCCGATGTTAAACTCCTTGTTGTATAGGAATCTAGAACACTTGGCTTCGCGAATGATCAACTCTGTGGAACTCATAACGGTCTATGCTAATGAACTTTGCTGATGGCTGTGCCACCACCACCACGACATGGAGGCTCCGCAAGTGCGGTGATGTCATCAATGTGTGTGACTGGCGCACGTACGAGGCACACGGAATACTGCTACCACCGCTGGCGGTCTCAGGGGACTACTGACGAAGCCTTTGATGCTTTCAAAATTTGGAGAATTTCTGTGGGACCAAACTGCTAATTCTGGCGCTGCAGTCCGGAACCGCGGGACTGCTACGGTCGCAGGTTCGAATCCTGCCTCGGGCATGGGTGTGTGTGATGTCCTTAGGTTAGTTAGGTTTAAGTAGTTCTAAGTTCTAGGGGTCTTATGACCTAAGCTGTTGAGTCCCATAGTGCTCAGAGCCATTTGAACCAAACTGCTAAGGTCATCGGTGCCTAGTCTTACACACTACTTAATCTAACGTAAAGCAGATTACGCTAGAGACAACACACACACCCATGCCCAAGGGAGGACGCGAACCTCAGATGGGGAGCCGCGCGAACCGTGACAAGGCGCCTAAGACCGCAGGGCTACCTCGCGCGGCAAACAGTATACACCGTAGATGCTTTGACTTCACCTTGATGTAGGCACACAGACACGTCACTACATAAGAGAGTGGACTACCCAGAAGGGGTAGCAATGTTGGATATCACAGCCTCTTAGTGAATAAAGTACTACTTTAACGATTGTACAAACTACGTTGACTCTCAGCAGGTGACTTGTAGGAACGACTGTGATGGTGAAATGCCTTTACAGTCGTTCCCGTCAGCCAACGAGCTGAGTGTCAGCTTGTGAGAATAGTACATCGGACCAGCCTTGTTAAAAACAAAAGTATTTTCATGAATACCCGGAAGGTGTGTTACTGTTAGCAAAACTAATGCCTATCAACATATCTATAGCATGATGGAGAGAAAAACGTCCTATAAACATATGTATAGAAATGAACGTTATGCGTGCAATGGCAACAAATCGTTCTGGAACACAGTACAGAACGTCATGGTATCCACGTCACAACAGGTGTTCAAAGTGGCCTCACTGGTATTGCATGTGACATGGATAGTAACGGTTGTCATGCAGGCTACTCATAATCGTACATTGGCTTACTCCATGTTGGCCGACAGCTTGCCTGCAGACCCTGGTCATCCAAATCTGGTACAGTTCACCACCTCGTCTGTCTGAAAGGACCCATGACCACACAAACACCCAAAAGAGCTCGAAATGTGGTGTGACGTGGTTAGCGTCTGTGAGGGTACTTGTTCTGGTTCAGCCATGCTGTCTTTCGACCGTGTCCATCTGCTTGGCCATACACTAACACCACCCGGCTTGTTCCCATCATGAAAACCGGATCATGCTGCTGTTGACAGTACGCTGCGTCAGTCACACGGAGCCTGCAACACACAAGGAGCGCACATCATGTGATGAGAGGAGGTCATTCGTGAGCGCCATCTACCGTGGGAACGATGCATTTTCGAATATTCGTAGGCTCTTTTTTCTTCAATTTCGAGTCAGTAAACCGTTCCAGCAACTTGTCGATTGTTTTAATGTTCATCCTGTGTGGAGCATAGAGATGCACACTGAAACGTCCCCTTAGAACAATTATACACGACTGTGCTGATAAACCTCTTACACTATTTGCTTTTCAAACAGCTGAGCAAAACTGAACGTACTCAAACATTCACTAAAGTGACACACAATATTTTTAGCGCAACGCAATCTGACTATCAAAGATCCCTGCAAAAGAATGGCCCTGAGTAACATTAAACTATACCTTTCAGAAATCACTTACCTCACAAAAATCTTCATTACTCGAACTACTGCAATACAGCGAGCGCCACTACTGCCAGCTAAATAAAAGATTCAAGCTACGGAAGGCACTAACTACTGATAGGGATAGTTAGCAAATGATAGATATTAATAGAGAACAAACAATGTATTTACCTTAATAGTCATAATATATATAGCAGTTCATGACAAATTACAAAACTCCGCCATCTCTCTCCCCACATCCACCACTGCTGGCGCCTCACCTCCAACTGCGCAACGCTACGCGCTGTTCACATCCAGCTGCCGCTGCCCAACACTACAATGGCAGACAACAATGCAAACTAGCCACAGACTGCACACAGTACAGCCAGTGAATTTCATATAGAGCGCTACGTAACGTTGCCAATAAGAAAATATAAACAGCCTACTTACAACACTAAGATGAAAAGACCTAAGACAAAACTCAAGTGAAAGACTGCAAAAGAGACGAAAAAGAGGGAAATGAAGAATTAAGATATGGATTGTGGTACAGCCATTAACGGAAAAGGAATCCAACAAAAAGAGGATGGGAAAGAACATGTACTGCGTATGTAACGTCAGAGAATTCCGCGACAAGCTATAGATTACAGTCGCATTGGGAGAAGGAGTGTTGAAGTCCAAGGAAGAGATGGTGAGACCAGATGTTGCCATAGCACCTAATCTTGGACTGTCAGAAGAAGAATGAGAAGAATGTATACAAGTCTGAAAACTGCAATATTTTTATGAATACTTACGCGACAAGACTTATTTCACAAGCCCTTTCAGTTTACGCTGCCAGAAATAGCTTGAATAAGATATTCTAAAAGATCCAGCGTGTGCCTAGTATTTCTTCAAAGTGTGACAACATATTATTATGTTCACCATCTAACAGGTGATTCTCAGATTAATCCTACATACACCTCGCAAGATGACCACATCAATGAAATCATAAAGGCAGACATACTGAGGCGCCACTCACTGTAAGTTTCATTGTGGACCTGATGTTGGTATGCTAATATGGGCAAATTGAATTTCAGTGTTTCAGGATATTTAAAACTTTCCGCCAGATAAGGGAGCCAACTGGTAATTCTATTATTTGATATATAAGTTATTTGAGTCGTACATGTCTAGGGGTATTTTTTGACATCAGTAAGGCGAATGACACTACTTCGGACGCACAATATTCTCAGTCAGCTATACCAACAGTGTTTAAGTGGCACGTCCTCATCTTCATTCGGTCCTTCCTCTCAGGGCGCCCTTTTAGGTATAGAGTTGGTAACGTTCTGTCACTTAGTTTTATTCAGGAGTATGGTGGTCTTCAGAGCAGCGGTGTCACCCTCTTTGCTATAGCCATTAACAGTATAACAACCACAGTATGGACTCTTGTTCATTGTTGTTTATTTATGGACTACTTTGCAGTACACAGAGGGTCTATACAAGGGCGATGTACTTGAGGACACTATTATGGAAATGGAAGAGGATGTAGATGAAGATGAAATGGGAGATACGATACTGCGTGAAGAGTTTGACAGAGCACTGAAAGACCTGAGTCAAAACAAGGCCCCCGGAGTAGACAACATTCCATTGGAACCACTGACGGCCTTGGGAGAGCCAGTCCTGACAAAACTCTACCATCTGGTGAGCAAGATGTATGAAACAGGCGAAATAGCCTCAGACTTCAAGAAGAATATAATAATTCCAATCCCATAGAAAGCAGGTGTTGACAGATGTGAAAATTACCGAACAATCAGTTTAATAAGCCACAGCTGCAAAATACTAACACGAATTCTTTACAGACGAATGGAAAAACTAGTAGAAGCCGACCTCGGGGAAGATCAGTTCGGATTTCGTAGAAATACTGGAACACGTGAGGCAATACTGACCTTACGACTTATCTTAGAAGAAAGATTAAGGAAAGGCAAACCTACGTTTCTAGCATTTATAGACTTAGAGAAAGCTTTTGACAATGTTAACTGGAATACTCTCTTTCAAATTCTAAAGGTGGCAGGGGTAAAATACAGAGAGCGAAAGGCTATTTACAATTTGTACAGAAACCAGATGGCAGTTATAAGAGTCGAGGGGCATGAAAGGGAAGCAGTGGTTGTGAAGGGAGTGAGACAGGGTTATAGCCTATCCCCGATGTTACTCAATCTGTATATTGAGCAAGCAGTGCAGGCAACAAAAGAAAAATTCGGAGTAGGTATTAAACTCCATGGAGAAGAAATAAAAACTTTCAGGTTCGCCGATGACATTGTAATTAAATGTGATTTGAGACTTTCTCGGCGTATTCCATTCGTGAAATCTTCTCGGGTGATCAGCCGAGTAAAGGCGTCGTCTTCTCGCAACGTTTCGAAGGGTTTCGTACCCATCATCTTCAAGCGAAGATGATGGGTACGAAACCCTTCGAAACGTTGCGAGAAGACGACGCCTTTACTCGGCTGATCACCCGAGAAGATTTCACGGACATTGTAATTATGTCAGAGACAGCAAAGGACTTGGAAGAGCAGTTGAACGGAATGGATGGTGTCTTGAAAGGGGGATATAAGATGAACATCAACAAAAGCAAAACGAGGATAATGGAATGTAGTCGAATTAAGTCGGATGATGTTGAGGGTATTAGATTAGGAAATGAGACACTTAAAGTAGTAAAGGAGTTTTGCTATTTGGGGAGCAAAATAACTGATGATGGTCGAAGTAGAGAGGATATAAAACGTAGACTGGCAATGGCAAGGAAAGCATTTCTCAAGAAGAGAAATTTGTTGACATCGAGTATAGATTTAAGTGTCAGGAAGTCATTTCACAAAAAGTATTTGTGTGGAGTGTAGCCATGTATGGAAGTGAAACATGGACGGTAAATAGTTTGGACAAGAAGAGAATAGAAGCTTTCGAAATGTGGTACTACAGAAGAATGCTGAAGATTAGATGGGTAGATCACATAACTAATGAGGAAGTATTGAATAGGATTGGGGAGAAGAGAAGTTTGTGTCACAACTTGACCAGAAGAAGGGATCGGTTGGTAGGACATGATCTGAGGTATCAAGGGATCACCAATTTTGTATTGGAGGGCAGTGTGGAGGGTACAAATCGTAGGGGGAGACCAAGAGATGAATACACTAAGCAGATTCAGCAGGATGTAGGTTGCAGTAGGTACTGGGAGATGAAGAAGCTTGCACAGGATAGAGTTGCATGGAGAGCAACAACACTTTGCACACGCCTATTCTTTTTCCAATGCCGTAGCAGCGAGTTGCAGTTGTAACATACAGCGAAGAAGTCTTACTTTTTCCGCAGTTAAGTGTGAGTGGTCATTATAGCCGTTATCGTCGTATTTTTAATTTGCGTCATTGCGTATGTGGGACACCATTCTCCCGTTTAAAGACTGTGAGGTTCTTATGCCTCTGTCGTGGTTACCACACCCCAACGAACTGAAGGAAAGGGCCCAGAAGGCACTGAACATTTTAAAGTGCCTTAGCCACAGGTCCTAAAGAGTGGACAGGGCGTGTCTGCTCCAGGTTTATAGATCGTTTGTATGATCGTGGCTGGATTATGGGTGTACAGCGTACGGGACAGAAAAGCATTCTTACCTCAAGATCATTGACGAGTACACCATGAGTGGATCAAACTAACGACCAGCCGCATATCCAGTCTGTGCTGAGGTTGGTGAACCACCACTTTCCATCCGGCAGCAACTTCTCATGGACTGTAACGTGTGTAAGATCCTCGCTACTCGCACTTATCCAGCATACCATACCGTTGCTCGTACAGATAGTGAAGAACTGTGTACCAATCGTCCACGGGCAACGAGGCCGTTTGAGATCCGCTAGGAATGTGTACTGAGACCATTTGTTTGGTGGACGCACACGCGTCAATCCTCTGTTTTATGTGATGTTCATACGAATACGGTTAGAGTTTTAAGGTTTTGTGATGCATCCAACTTGCTTCCTAAAATTTTGGCGAAACTTTCTCAATGTTTCGAATATTAAGAAATCGCTTCATCTGTATGTAGTCCTCAATTTTTAAATAACAACAGATTACATGGCACTAAAAACTAAATCCTCAGGTGAACATATGACTAAAACGGTACAACTAAAACGCTCAGTTCCGAGATTTTTAACTCTAATGTTCTAGTTATGTATTCAGCTGAAGATGTGACTTTAGCCGCATTAAAGCGGTAGTGATCTAAAAATGAAGTACTAAATACAGCTTAAGCGATTTACTAAAACGATTACTCATAGCTGTGGTTGTCCTACCTACATTGTTGTCTGCGCTCTTAGTGTATTGACAGAGTGGCTTGTTCTCCAAAATTTTGTGTAAGTTTCAGCCAGTCACATTGGCATGTACAGTTATTTTAGTGCCTCTGTCATTTAAATTATCCCAGATGTCTTACTGCGTGTGACATACTCGTGCAGTGACTGTGTGGATCAGTGCGAGTTAGGTGGGAATGCGTGTGTCATTGTGTAAGTTTAGTCCTTACTGTGTGACAACATTTGTAGCCATTTTCTCCACATTCCTTTCTTTTACTTTTTGCAAGGGTGCTGATACCCTCGCCATTGAGTTCCTGTAAATTCTAAAACAAAGACACACTGACACACACATACACACACACACACACACACACACACACACACACACACACACACACACACACAAAGACATACACACACATACATACATACATACATACATATACATACCCTCACACACACGACACAGCTATACCAGCCTTAAAACTGCCAATAATAAATTAATTAAGACAGGTAACCAAATTTTCCATTGCAAACACTGCTGGCAACCATTATAGTTTCTTAAACATAAATTCTCGATGTATCTAAGCTAGGGATCTGCTTTAATAGAGTGCATTTGATGTGGCATCTACTGCCTACATGTTGCCTAGGTTGTTTGTTGTGTAAGTTGCGCTGGGAAGCCATTAAACATCTTCAATTAAGTCGCGATGTCCCCTCGCGATTTTCATGTTTTTTTGAGCCCTGAGGCCGTCGTTGTGTTTCAGACGAATAGTTGGGTGCCTGGGTACAATCATGGATCAGTAGACACAAGCAAACATTTTTCCATGAAGGTACTGACAACCTTTTCTCGCTGTTAGATTTGTAATTGCCGCTGATACCATACCGACAACGTTATAATGAACTGTGTACACGGATATACAGTTAGTGATGCAGTAAAGCAAAAGTCAAGGACTGGCAGTGAGTAGGTTTCAGATTTCATGCAAGCCATTCAGATCTACATCTACCACGGCGTACTCCATCTGTATGCTAAAATCACTCCTTTGGTACAATAAATTGGCGATTTGCTTCCCCTTCCTCGTCAAAATTGAGCTTAGACATCATATCACTTTGACGTCGATGTGACAGTAAACACTAACGTCCGCTCCTTTCATTATTGAACTACAGCTCAAGATCTTGCCAGCACTACAAGATAGGACGTAATTCCCTTACAACAATTTAAAAATACGAACACCAGAGTTGTTGAGTAGCATCTTATATTGTCTTCAAAGAAAAATGAGTATATACGGAACTAAAGTCTATGCGATTAAACTCGACTAAAAGATAAGAAATAGAGCAACATAGTCATTATAAAATTTATGTATCTTTCACGGACAGTTGACCTCGCCTAATGGGAAAAAAGTGAAATAGTTTATAACTGCAGGAAACTGAAAGTGTTTTGAATAAGAGTAAAATTAAAAACATATACATATTTTGACAGAAATTAATTACCTTTCCGAAGCAAACGAGAAAGAGAAACAGGAACTATTTCGTGAAAAGTGGCAAGGTTTCTAGTGAAAAGAAACTATATTTAAGGGTATCAGTAGACACAATATGTATGGGCATTCATTTGGCAACAGGATATACAAACCGAAAACGAACAGGAATAAAATATACGAATGTGGTTTAGGGTGGGCTCCAGAAGGTTTCATTGGCAAGGCCTTACATATCGTCCATACATTCCCGATCTCTCCTCGCGAGATTTTCATATTTTTGAAGCCCTGAAGAACAAAAGACATCCGCATCCATCAATTTGCTTCGAAAAAGTGCACGTCTGGGTACAATAAAGGTACCGTAGGCAACCGCTAACATATCTCCATGAAGGCATCGACAATCTTGTGTAACAGTGGCATAAATTTAATAACAGTCGGCAGAGTACTTTTCAACTGATAAACAGTTTACTGAATCTTTTTGCATCTCTCTTCTTCTCATTTCACTGCCTTATGTACTCATCCACAGCTGCAACAGTAGAGAAATAAATTTAAACAGTTGTTAGTGGCTCAAAAAATGATTCCGTAGACAGCACAAAATATATACGAGTGCACTGTGAAGTTGTAGTTACAATTTCTTATTCGGTACCTTACTCAACCAGTAAACAGTGCAATTACAGTGACTAAATCGCTGAAGCGGGTCCGAAGTTCGATGCAAGTGAAACTAAATATTACTCTCACTTCTTGGTTATGAGCAGCTGTTACTTTCTCCTTAGCTGCTCCGAACTTCCATTTTGGTCTGTTGTGTGGAAAGGACATACACATAGAGTATTAACCAAAACATCGGTAGTTTTCCCGTACCGCTATAATGAAGCGGTCACACACTCAAAAGAATCATATTGAACTTACAGTGTAGTTACTTTAATATTAATGCAAAACTGACATAATTCCAGAGATTTAGTTTGTAACACGGTTTCAGTATAGTTGAGCGAACCAACTTAAACATGTTTGTTGTTGTGTTAACGTACTAACCAAGAGAGATTCAAGAATAGCCTCATGTCTGCTAACGTAAGAGAGTCGACATTTTGACCGAAAAAAGTAATTAAATAAACACACAAAATTCATAACGGTAAGACATAAGTTATTTCAATGGAAATATACCAAAAGTAATTATAAAGAAAACAGTTCATAAAAATTAAGTTTCATTTACAGAGTCGTGAGTGTTTCATACTGTCTTTTGCCAATATTCATTGTACCGAGATACATATTTACATCATTTCTCAAGTGGTGATTTGATGAAGAGTGATAACAGTTGATTTCTTGCGAAAAAGAGTGATCAGTAGGAGCGTATCTGTTATTCTTGGGTAGCCCCTTCTTGAATACTGATATTCTACGCAGGTGTTTCAGAAGTTCTCAAAGTAATGCCCTGAGTCATTTTGAGGTATGGGCGCTGGAACCCTGAAACCCGGCGCCGTGAGAAATGCGATGGCTGGCGTATCTGCTGAGCGTGAACGACCCCACTCTCTTTTCGCCCTCCCCCCTCACCCCTCACCCCCCCCCCCCACCCGACGCCATCCGACTCCATCCTTTCCACAAGGAGCAAAAGAAATGCATTATGACGCTGACGGAACTACGTAGTAGCCCCCTTCATTTCGACGGCTCGTCCATATTCAGTGGAAAAGCTAAAGTTTCACGGTAAAAGCAATTTTTTTAGCTATATTTTATCTTTATCAGCTCAGAGTTTCTCTTTACTTTTGTTACACTATCTGTAGCTAGGAGTTAATATTGTCGAGAAGACGTCAAATGTTATTTGAGATCTCTCTGCAAGTTATCGGTAGCAGAAATCATATAATCTTTTTACATAAAAATAACTGTCACTACATAGCAGGTAGAGGATTTTTATGATAATACAACTATTTTCGCCAGTAAAATCGTTCACAAAACAAAATGCCAGTAATGTCAGAGTACATTAAGGCTGTAACATACAAATTCAAGGGAAGATACGAGCTAAAACAAAAAGGAGGAAGGATTCTAGATCATCGGTCTTGAAACAATTTACACAGGTCAATGAAGGTTTGTCTCACACACCCTCAAATTCGAATACGGTATTAATCTGCTGAAGCTTAATGGCAAGCATTAGAGTATGTCTACGAGTCACAGACGTTTATCACTAAGGTGAAATGTTTCAAGGGTCTCAGAGAAGATTCTTCATAGAGACTAACTGCACTAAACTGAAAAATAACGAAAATTAAAAGAATTTTGTCCTAGTGGGTTTTGGAAGATGATACTACGTCTCCACTGTGAAGAGAAAACACTTTCTAGCGAAGCACGGTCCAAGACACTGAGAGGATGGAGTCTTTGAATAACAACTAGATGTTGTATCGTCTGATTATGAATTTAATCAGGGCCCGTGATCATACTGTGTAATGAGTCAACAGCCTGAAGCAATTCCCTATTAATGAAAGGTGTGTAATTCGGTGTAACGGGAAGTAAAGGATAGATAGACATCACAAACTAGGCTTTTAAGTATTCAAGAGGCGGCCAGGTAAGAAGAGGATGGTTCAAATGGCTCTGAGCACTATGGGACTCAACTGCTGAGGTCATGAGTCCCCTAGAACTTAGAACTACTTAAAACTAACTAACCTAAGGACATCACACACATCCATGCCCGAGGCAGGATTCGAACCAGCGACTGTAGCGGTCGCGCGGTTCCAGACTGCAGCGCCTAGAACCGCTCGGCCACCCGGGCCGGCTAAGAAGAGGACGCCGACGCCATCGCTAAGCGGGTTGCATCGTGTTCAGCAAGAAAGGATGAGTCAGTAGAAATGTCACCATGGAAGAACACGCCTGGTGCAGTACAGGGTGTAACTTGGCCTATACTTGGGATGAAGAAGAATACATTCTATAGCAGGAAATTGGGAAATTTGTGGTAAGGTCTTATGGAATCAAACTGCTGAGGTCATCGGTCCCTAAGCCAACACACTATTTAATCTAACTTAAGCTAACTTACGATATGAACAACACACACACCCTTGCCCGATGGAGGAGTCGCGCCTCCGACGTAGGGAGCCGCACGGACCGTGACAAGACTCCTAAAGGAGAAAACTAACACTCCGAGCATTTCTCTTTGCTGTATTTACTTAGCGAGAAGCTTAAAACTGGTTTGTGGAGTATGTCGCTTGAGGCGGTGAAGGGTCCTTCGACGATCCTGGTCTACCATGGTAATGGCCGACAGCGTATGATGCCTCTAGAAGAATAGCACCTCCAGCGGTGTGTTTAATCGCCACAAGACGTCTCCCACAACCAGGTCGAAGCAACCTGACGGGGAATGAACGAAGGTGAGGTATAAAACTGCCAGCTGGCTCTTCTAAGAGCCCAACGTGGCAGTGAGTTCGTCGGGTGCAGAGAAGTGCTCATCGTCGCGAAGACCGTCATTTAGTGACGACTGTAGCAGAGTCACAAGACTGTGGATAGAAATAGCAGATAAAATGAGATGGGTGGCAATGAAGTGGATATGAGCATCGTTATTGAGGAGACACAGATCAAGATCGGGAAGAAGCTGGCGAATCAGAAGGCTCCTACCTGACGATGTGATCCTTCCCCACAGGGGATGGTGAAATTCCTCAGTAGGAGAAAAGAGGGTGTGAATTGTTGCTTTAAGATGGTCATCTCAAATTATGTAAGTGCCCTATCTGGTGGATTCGGGAGGACGACGGTTCAATCCCGCGTCCGGCCATCCTGATTTAGGTTTTCCGTGATTTCCCTAAATCGCTCCAGGCAAATGCCGTGATGGTTCCTTTCAAAGGGCACGGCTGACTTCCTTCCCCGTCCTTCCCTAATCTGATGAGACCGATGACCTCGCTGTCTGGTCTCCTTCCCCAAAACAACCCCAACAACACTATCTGGTGGTAAATAAACGTTACAAACTGTGTTCGCTGCGATCGTTCGCATTCGCACAGGTGTTGCTTCCAATGGGGTACTGATCAGAATCCACTCATTGACGACGTCGGTGCGAACCAATGTATAGATTCTTCCAGATCCTCTCTCAAACCAATACATTTGCGACAGAATGCACAGTTGGAGAATGATCTTCAAAAAAATGTGTTCCTTGTAGGACATCATAGCTCGCAGGACAGGAGGAAATTTTTTGTTGTAGTTTTGGCACTTGACAGTAATATCCATTGGATGACCTCTTTAAGGCGTCTTATTTCGACTCTAAGGTTCTAGCTGAATTACATTATGATCATACAGATATTGCGAAATCAGATGTTGGATTGTAAGGCAAACCTAGGAGCAGATATAGATCACAGTTTGGTAACGATGAAGAAGTTCAAGAGTATCGTTTGAAAGGAATCAATGGGTGAAGGAAGTGGGATACTGAATTACTGAGGTGCGTTTGATGTTCGCTAACGATGTGGATATTGCAATAAGGAACAACAGATTAGGCAGTTCAGTTGATGAGTAGTGGATGTCTCTGAAAAGGGATCTCACAGATGATAGACAAACAAACATAGGTAGAAGAAAGGTAACAATGAATAAACCTTGGTTAACAGACTAAATACTTCAACTGATCGACGAAAGAAGATAGCACAAAAATGTTCAAGGGAATATAGGAATATAGCAATATAAATTCAACAGGAATTAAATAAATAGAAACTACAGGGCAGGCAAGGCGAAATAAGAAGTGAAAAAATCGAGAAAGAATGGTCATCGGGAGGGCTGATTCAACATTTGGAAAAGTCAAAACAACATTCGATAGAATGAAAAGCAAGGGTAGCAATATTAAGAATACAAAGGGAATTACACTATTAAACGCAGAGGATAGATGGGAAAAGGACACTGAAGGTTCTAAGATGTGGAGGACTTTTCTGATGCCGTGTTACAAGAAGAAACTGGGGTCGAAAGGGATCAAATAAGGGATCCAGTATTCGAATAATAACTTGGCAATTAAATGACTATTCATCACTTAACACTTCCGGGCTGAGACGCCGTGGTCCACACATAAAACTCTCCCCTAACGTTTCGCCTTCGACTGCGGAAGGCATCCTCCGAGGACAATGGGTTAACTGCGAGAAGTTCGCCTATTGTCCTCGGAGGATGCCTTCCGCAGTCGAAGGTGAAACGCTAGGGAAGAGTTTTATGTATGGACCACAGCATCTCAGCCCGGAAGTGTTAACTGATGACAACACCTGCCTTGAAAGCCGTCATTCTATAATCAAATGGCTATTCAGATTGGTGTATAGAATGTACGGGGTGACAAGTATTGAACTATATGAAATAAAATCGTCATACCTTCTGAACCGCTTGCGTTAGGACGTTCAAACTGCACGGTAGATCGCGGGGCATGATGGGAGTTAGTATGGTTTGACTTAGCGATGAAGCCCACTTTTATTTGGATGGGTTCATAAATAAGCAAAATTAGCGCGTTTGCGGGACTGAGAATCCGTATTTCGCGATCGAGAAGTCTCTTCACCCTCAGCAGGTGACTGTGTAGTGTTCAGTGTCCAGTCACGGAGTAATCGGTCCAATATTCCATGATGGCAGGTGACTACCGATCGGTATGTGAAGGTTTTGGAAGCTGATTTCATCCCCATTGTCCAATATGACCCTGATTTCGATTAGATGTGTTTCATGCAAGACGGAGCTCCCCATCGAAGTAGGAAAGTGTTTGATGTCCTGGAGAAGCAGTTGGGACCGCATTCTGGTTATGGGGTACACAGAGGCCACTAGCATGGACCTCAACTGGCCGCCGTATTATCCGGATCTGAACACATGCGTTAAATTTTTGTGGGGCTGTATTAAACAGCCAAGCAGCAGGTCATTAACATCAGCGATATTCCGACACTTCAGCTAGTCATGCACAATTGTGCTATTCGCCTGCGCCACATTATCGCCAATGAGGCAGGCATATCGTACATGTCATAACGTAAATTCGAGTATCTACAGTGACGTTAACATGTTAAATAAAGTGTGTGCACGTCGTAGATCGTCACTAATTTGCATTTCTTACATGTTGTTGTTGTTGTGTTGTGGTCTTCAGTGGGAAGCGAGAACGCTACCGCACGACCACGAGATGCGGGCTTCAGTCCTGAGACTGGTTTGATGCAGCTCTCCATGCTACTCTATCCCGTGCAAGCTTCTTCATCTAACAGTACCTACTGCAACCTACATCCTTCTGAATCTGTTTAGCGTATTCATCTCTTGGTCTTCCTCTACGATTTTTACCCTCCACGCTGTCCTCCAATACTAAATTGGTGATTCCATGATGCCTCAGAACATGTCCTACCAACCGATTCCTTCTTCTAGTTCAGTTGTGCCACAAACTTCTCCCCAATCCTATACAATACCTCCTCATTAGTTATATGATCTACCCATCCAATCTTCAGCATCCTTCTGTAGCACCACATTTCGAAAGCCTCTATTCTCTTCTTGTCCAAACTACTTATCGTCCATGTTTCACTTCCATACATGGCTACGCTTCATACAAATACTTTCAGAAGCGGCTTCCTGACACTGAAATCTATACTCGATGTCAACAAATTTCTCTTCTTCAGAAACGCTTTCCTTGCCATTGCCAGTCTACATTTTATATCCTCTCTACTTCGACCATCATCAGTTATTTTACTCCAGAAATAGCAAAACTCCTTTACTACTTTAAGTGTCTCATTTCCTAATCTAATTCCCTCAGCATCATCCGACTTAATTCGACTACATTCCATTATCCTTGTTTTGCTTTTATTGATGTTCATCTTATACCCTAGTTTCAAGACACTGTCCATTCCGTTCAACTGCTCTTCCAAGTCCTTTGCTGTCTCTGACAGAATTACAAAGTCATCGGCGAACCTCAAAGTTTTTATTTCTTCTCCATGGAGTTTAATACCTACTCCGAATTTTTCTTCTGTTGCTTGCACTGCTTGCTCAATATACAAATTGAGTAACTTCGGGGATAGGCTATAACCCTGTCTTACTCCCTTCCCAACCACTGCTTCCCTTTCATGTCCCTCAACTCTTATAACTGCCATCTGGTTTCTGTACAAATTGTAAACAGCCTTTCGCTCCCTGTATTTTACCCCTGCCACCTCTAGAATTTGAAAGAGAGTATTCCAGTCAACATTGTCAAAAGCTTTCTCTAAGTCTACAAATGCTAGAAACGTAGGTTTGCCTTTCCTCTGTCTATTTTCTAAGATAAGTCGTATTGCCTCACGTGTTCCATTATTTCTACGGAATCCAAACTGATCTTCTCCGAGGTCAGCTTCTACTAGTGTTTCCATTCGTCTGTAGAGAATACGCGTTAGTATTTTGCATCCGTGACTTATTAAACTGATTGTTCAGTAATTTTCACATCTGTCAGCACCTGCTTTCTTTGGGATCGGAATTATTATATTCTTCTTGAAGTATGAGGGTATTTCGCCTGTCTCATACATCTTGGTCACCAGATGGTAGAGTTTTGTCAAGACTGGCTCTCCCAAGGCCGTCAATAGTTCTAATGGAACGTTGTCTACTCCCGGGGCCTTGTTTCGACTCAGGTCTTTCAGTGCTCTGTCAAACTCTTCACGCAGTATCGTATCTCCCATTTCATCTTCATCTATATCCTCTTCCATTTCCGTACTATTGTCCTCAAGTACATTGCCTTTGCATAGGCCCTCTATATACTCCTTCGACCTCTCTTCTTTCCCTTCTTTGCTTATAACTGGGTTTCTATCTGAGCTCTTGATATTCATACAAGTGGTTCTCTTTTCTCCAAAGGTGACTTAAGTTTGCTGTAGGCAGCATCTATCTTACCCCTAGTGAGATAACCCTCTACATCCTTACATTTGTCCTCTAGTCATCCCTGCTTAGCCATTTTGCACTTCCTGTCGATCTCGTTTTTCAGACGTTTGTACTCCTTTTTGCCTGCTTAATTTACTGCATTTTTATATTTTCTCCTTTCATCAATGAAATTCAGTATTTCTTCTGTTACCCAAAGATTTCTACTAGCCCTCGTCTTTTTACCTACTAGGTCCTCCGCTGCCTTCACTACTTCATCTCTCAAAGCTACTCATTCTTCTTCTACTGTATTTCCTTCCCCCATTCCTGTCAATTGTTCCCTTATGCTCTCCTTGAAACTCTGTACAACCTCTGGTTCTTTCAGTTTATCCAGGTCCCATCTCCTTAAATTCCCACCTTTTTGCAGTTTCTTCAGTTTAATCTACAGTTCATAACCAATAGATTGTGATCAGAGTCCATATCTGCCCCTAGAAATGTCTTACAAATATAAAACCTGGTTCCTAAATCTCTCTCTTACCATTATGTAATCTATCCGAAACCTGTCAGTATCTCCAGGCTTCTTCCATGTATACAACCTTCTTTTATGATTCTTGAACCAAGTGTTAGCTATGATTAAGTTGTGCTCTGTGCAAAATTCTATCAGCTGGCTTCCTCTTTCATTTCTTAGCCCCATCCATATTCACCTACTACGTTTCCTTCTCTCCGTTTTCCTACTACTGAATTTCAGTCACCCATGACTATTAAATTTTCGTCTCCCTTCGTTATCTGAATAATTTCTTTTATTTCATCATACGTTTCATCAATTTCTTCGTCATCTGCAGAGCTAGTTGGCATACAAACTTGTACTTCTCTAGTAGGCATGGGATTCGTGTCTATCTTGGCCACAATAATACGTCCGCTATGCTGTTTGTAGTAGCTTACCCGCACTCCTATTTTTTTATTCGTATTTAAACCTACTCCTGCATTACCCCTATTTGATTTTGTATTTATAACCTAGTACCCGAGGTCTACGGGTAGCGTCTTTATTCATAATCAAAACGTTTTCGGTCCCGGGTTCAATCCCCGCCACAGCCTAAATTTTGATAAATAATCAGCATTGGCGGCCGAAGACTTCCGGCATAAGAAGTCAGCCTCATCCTGCCAACGGTCTCGTCAAAGAGGGCGGAGGAGCGGATAGAGGTTCAGGGCACTCTCTTGTCCTAGGGGTGGGAAATTGCCCCTAAAGGCGGAAGAATCAGAAATGATCAACGACATGAGGATGCAGAAGCCAATGGAAACCACTGCATTAAAGACACGTAACGTGTATCCACAGGACATGTGGCCTGTATTTGAAGAAGTGTCATGATGATCTCTCCATTGGCAAAAGATTACGGAATAGTCCCCCATTCGGATCTCCGTGAGGGGACTGCCAAGGGGGAGGTTACCATGAGAAAAAGATTGAATAATCAACGAAAGGATAACGTTTTACGACTCGGGGCGTGGAATGTCAGAAGCTTGAACGTGGTAGGGAAACTAGAAAATCTGAAAAGGGATATGCTAAGGCTCAATCTAGATATGGTAGGGGTCAGTGAAGTTAAGTGGAAGGAAGACAAGGAATCACATTTTCCTCAGCTTTATCTTCGATATTGATAGAAGCTAATAAGTGAATTAAAATCTGTACCATGGCTCGGACATGAACCTGTACATTTTCCTCAGCTTTATTTTCGATATTGATAGAAGCTAATAAGTGAATTAAAATCTGTACCACGGCTCGGACATGAACCTGTACATTCTATTTACTAAGCCGACGTGCAAATCATTACATCACCGTAACAGTATGGCTGATACGGCTGCACGGACTGCCCTAGTCCAGTATCCTCCATAGAACAAACTTCATTTCACGCCTTCAACCCCTTTGCACTTGATGTGGAAATCCTTCCTGCACCTCAGGCATAGATGATCATCTGATGGAATTACATCTTCTTCGAGACATATGAGTCTCAACTTTATTTACGGTAATGATAGAACCAGAACAAATGAATTAAAATTTTTCTGTAGCCAGGACTTGAAACCAGGTCTCCTGCTTCCTAGGTATATGTGATGTGTGGAAGATGGAAACTGATGTTAGTGTTAGGGTGGGCACTGGACAAGGATAGTCCATACAGCTGCGTTATCCATACTCTTATTGTCCTGTAAGGGTTATCTTATCAGACTAGTAAGCCGCAGACCTGGGTTTAACTTCCAGCCGTCGCATAAATTTTAATTTGTTTCTTCAGTTGCTACGATGTAGATTTTCCCGGTATATTAACAGATCAAAATCTTGTCGGGTCTTCAACTGGATCAAACTGCCATCTCAATACAATATTTGCGCTGTGCATCTAGCCGCTATCATCAGGTGACCAAAGATAGGCCGCTCTCAACGATAACTGATACAAACCGTGAATGACGGAACCGTTATATGCAAGGAGTATACAAAAGCACATGCGCTAAGGTAATGTGCAACAGCTTAACCGTTGTTGTTGCCCTCTGGCGCAAGAAGAGTAGCAGCGCCTCCAGTGATGAGTACTGTCCAAAACGATATATCGTTAAAAGCTGTTATTCGTAGTTGGCCGAATCAGGTGCCACCGTTTCTTCATATCGGATAAAACAGTATTCCCAGTTTTACTTAATGGGTAACAATCGTAAGGGTTAATGATATTATCTCTCAGTATGATTGCGATAGATTCTTTTAAAACATAATCTTAGTAAGGCGGGGCGTTTGTAACCACTTGTTTCTCAGTGAATAGAACCCTACGTCCGTCTGTAACCCAGTGCTCCGCCACGGCAAATTTGTCAGATTGTAATAATCATGTATGGCGATAATGTTCAGCACATCTTTCAAAACACATGGTAAACGCTAGGCTTTCTCAAACCTAAATCGTTCTTGACAGAGCCAGGAAGTGCTCCAATCTTAGCTGGAGGACGGGATACACAATTGATTTCATTTTTCTTCAAGACCCTACCTATCTCAGCAGCCACTTTCCCAGTATATGGAAGGAAAGCCACAGAAGTAAAAGCTTCTTCAGCTGGTTTAGGTAGTGGTCTAAACTCAAAATAACGTTGAATTTGTCTGTCTGTATAGCCGTTATGATTAAGCACGTCCTTAAAATGTTGCAGCTCTTGTGGCAAATCCTCAGCATCAGAGATAGCATATGATAACCCAACATGAAACGTATCAACGACATATCCCAAAACACAAGTAGGCTTCAAGACAGATGTTTTCAGGGCCATATCGTCAAAGTTCTCTATGAAAAGATTAGCGGCTATGGGGGATAAAGGACTCCCCACAGTCACACCGTCAGTCTTTTGAAAATACGTGTCACTCAAAGAAAAATTGGTGGACGTCAGTACATGGCGAGAGAACTTAGTCGCTTCCATACCTAATGTATCATTAGTTAAAATCAATGACTCTTCAAAAGTTTCCCAAGTACAAAGAGGCACCTCATCAAAACTGACAAGTAAATCAGATGGACCAAGACGAAGCGACTTTAAGCCCTGAATAAAATCCATGAAATTGGAAATATGGAGTTCACATTTACCCACAGAGGGGCTGAGGACCGATGCCAAATATTTGGCCAAGCTATAAGTCGGTGCACCCAAATTACTAACAATCGCGTGTAACGGGACCAGGACGAAGGTTTTTAATAATGTCCGCAGGTAATGAGCTCTTCTTGAGAAGTGACGTTGTTGTCCGGTTTATGCGATCCGTGGGATCCTTCAGTAATATATGATACAACGGATCCTTAAGTGGATACATATCTTATTCACATAATCGACCTTGGAGATTAAAGCGGTTGCGTTGCCCTTGTCTGCTAGTAAAATCAATAATTCCGGGTCTTCTCTAATAAACCGAACTGATACCCGCTCAGCCGAGGAAATTATATTCTGTGGAGGCCGAATCCGACGTAAAAAATGAGAAACCTCCTCTCTGATCTCTCCCGCCCGTTCTTCTGGAAGACTAGACACTCCTTGCTCGACAGGAGAAATGAATTCCACGGTTTGAGGGCAAAGTTTAAATCTTTTTCCAAACTGAAACCCTGACATCATCCAGTTGTTTACTTGTAAGATTGATCACAGTCCGTCGACAGGTATCATATCCTGGTATCAAGGGTTGACGACAAAGATGTTGAAATTTAGGAAACTGCCTACTAGCAACGCTACCATGCACCCAGGCTGATAAAACCCACGAAGAAATGTCAACCACTCCCAAGATATTGTAGACAGCAGTGACGAAATTTCTAAGTGAAGATAAAATAAATCTTTAGACATAATATCCAGTCGTTCACGAGTAAAACGTATGCGTTGTCTGAGGCAAAACTAGCCGGCTTCTTAATACTATTGGCCATTCCCATATTAATGAAATAGACAATTCTGGCAAGCTCTGGTATAATAGATTCGTTGGGACACCTCAGGAGAAGGTCGAGAGCACCCTACAGCTTCACTTTCTTCTAACGAAGTTTATCAAATTTACTGACGCGTTGAACGATCTACTCCCTGTAGAGGCACTTGTAAATATGTAGCATCTCCCGGCGTATTAGCAGGTCGAATTCTAGTCACGTGTTGAGGAAGCGGTTCTAGGCGTTCCAGTCCGGAGCCGCGCTGCTGCTACGGTCGCAGTTTCGAATCCTGCCTCGGGCATGGATGTGTATGATGTCCTTAGGTTAGTTAGGTTTAAGTATTTCTAAGTTCTAGGGGACTGATGACCACAGCAGTGCTCAGAGCCATTTGAACCATTTTTTTTTTTTGTTGAGGAAGGTCAAACTGCCAAGTGCACACAGTATTTGCGCGATCCACCTGGCCGCCATCATCAGGTGAAAAAGGTAAGCCGATCTCGCCGATAACTGATTCAAACTGTGAGCGACGGAACCATTACATGAAGCGAAAATACAAAAGCGCATGCGCTAAGACAATCCGCAAGCGCATAATCGTTGCTGCAGCCTTTTGGCGCAAGAAGAGTTGCAGCGCCTCCAGTGGTGAATACTGTCGAATGAGTGTGCTGATTTTTATTCCTGAGCATTATCGTATCGGGTGCATAGGAGTACTGCCAGTAGATAGTTCTCTACGTTTCAACAACTTTGTTGTGAACCCTTGATACCAGGAAATGTTACGGACTACAGTCGATCTTACAAGTAAGGAACAGGATGATGTCACAGTTTCAGTTTGGAGAGAGGTTTAAACCTTGCACCCATACCTAGAACTGATACCTCCATGGAATTCATTTCTTCTGTCGAGCAAGCAGTGTCACGTCTCCCAGAATTACGGGCGGGAGAGGTCATACAGGTCAGACAGGTTTCTCACCTTTTGCGTCGGGCACGGCCTACACAGAGTAATATTTCCTCGGCTGAACAGGGAGCCATTCGATCTATTAGAGAGGACACTCTATTATTAATTTTACCGCAGGCCGGGGTAGCCGCGCCGTCTCGGTCCGTGCGGCTCGCCCGTGCGCCTGCCCCCGTGCGGCTTTCCCCGTCGGAGGTTCGAGTCCTCCCTTGTTCATGGGTGTGTGCATTGTCCATAACGTAAGTTAGTTTAACTTAGATTAAGTAGTGTGTAGGCTAAGGGACCGATGACCTCAGCAGTTTGATCCCACAAGACCTTGTAACGTGCGCGCGTGGCACACGATACTCATTAAAGCCTGTACTATGGTAAGTGAGTGGGGTTCACCTTACGTGACAGGATTTTGGTATAGATATTGACCGCGTGTACCTGAATGGAGGCAAATCAGACTTACACCCACTCTGTAATAACAATGATACGTCAAGTAAATCCGAAATGCAACTACACGTCAGGACGGACAAGAAACAACACAGAAGATGCTACCAATTTCTTAATAATACGGTCGCCAGCCTAATTAGGCATTAACTGAGTTTCTTTCCTGTACAAGTTGGTGTACATTCATGCAAACGAACACGTAGTAATACTGTATAATATAGTAAATTTTAGAACCCGAAAATCTATTGAGCTGATAGTTTCACTTTCTGTACTGATATGGAAAAACCATAAATACACAACACCATTCTATAATGTATACTACCAAACTTCGTACTGTCTATAGATCTGATTAAAATCGGGCATAGGTCACCCTAGAAATAGTAATTTCGAGCCACAAACAAAATGTCAATTTTAATAAAGATAAAACACTGATAAATTTTGGCTTTTATATTGACTTTAACTTTTGCTGGTCAAATCAATTTAGAACACTTCAGAATTCAAATGAATAAAAAAAGAAAGGGGGGGTGCTTGAAACTGTTATGATCACTATATTAAAAAAATTTAATTACTGACACCATTATGCGCTCAAGATTTCCAATATGAGTTACTACTCTCTTTATCTTATTTCCAACTCATTTAAATACCTTTATATCTGTCTCGAAATAATTAAACTTCATTACTAAATCATTATTAAAGTTATCTTCCAACTTTGTCAGACCTTCGTTATTCATATTCTGGTTCATTAACAAAACAGTTCTTTAAACACAATTCTAACATAGTTAGGTCTGCAGGTAATTATTATTAACACAAACTTTAATTTTTCATCTCGGGACACTCGGATTGCACAACATTTGGAATGGACCCTGTCTAGGTTAGTTGTGATGATAATTAAATGATAGGAAAGTTCTGGTAAAATTTAAGTTGTTATTAAGTTGTTATTGAACAGTATGGAACAAAAGTAACACTGGTCCATACGAATACAGTACTAAAAGTTTCAACCTGTTTGTATCGATGCGGCGGTTGGCAGGCGGCGAGATGGCGAGGCAAAGAGCACACATACAACCACAGCTATGGCTCTTGACGTACCGGCACTTTATTTCTTCATAGCGTCGCAATACTTTTCCGGTTAGTGCCTATGGAATTTTGCCGTGCTGTATGGGCGTTGGAACGCCATACCCGAGGCTCAGTGAAACTACGTCTTCCAGGAGAGCCTCCTCGATCCAGAACGTGTGGCTGAGACCAATGCCCAACTCCAACTACTACTGCTGAGCCCGTTATACCGTGCAGCGCCCGTGCGCATTTTCCCGCGCTCGCCTGCCATCCACCTTCTACTGCTCCCTTACAGACAGGGTATTCACTCGAGGTTTTGCATTCTACGTATCCTAACACATTGCCTACGTATGGACCAGACGCACAGTTACAATTTTAAACATGTTATAACAGTTTCAACATTTGTTTACAGTTTTCCTAACACAATGACATGAAACAAAAAAGAAATGAAATCAGAACATCGATTACACTAATTTAACGAAAAATCAGAAAAAATACTTATTTGTACAATAGTACAGCGTTGTTGTTGTTACAACCTTACCACAAATTACCAAATTGTTATTAAATGGCTCCGAGCACTATGGGACATCTCAGGTTCAAATGGTTCAAATGGCTCTGAGCACTATGGGACTTAACATGTGTGGTCATCAGTCCCCTAGAACTTAGAACTACTTAAACCTAACTAACCTAAGGACATCACACACATCCATGCCCGAGGCAGGATTCGAACCTGCGACCGTAGCAGTCGCACGGTTCCGGACTGAGCGCCTAGAACCGCTAGACCACCGCGGCCGGCACATCTCAGGTCATCAGTCGTCTACAACTTAGAACAACTTAAACCTAACTAGCCTATGGACGTCACACACATCCATGACCGAGGCAGGATTCGAACCTGTGACCGTAGCGGTCGCGCGGATCCAGACTGAAGCACCTAGAACCGCTCGGCCGGCAATTGTTATTAATTTTACCAGCAAACAAAGGCAACGCTACCGTTTTAATCTCCAAGACCGATTATGCGTCTAAGATGTATGACGTACATACAGATCCATCGTTTCATATATTGCAGAAGTATGCCACTGATCACATAAAGTGGACGATGACATCACTTCTGAAGAAGAACTCATTACCTGCGGACATTATTAAAAACCTTCGTCCTGGTCCCGTTACACGCGATTTTTAGTAATTTGGCTGCGCCACCTTACAACTTGGCAAAACATTTAGCATCGGCCCTCAGCCCTCCTGTGGATCAATATGAACACCATATTTCCAATTCCATGGATTTTGTTCAACGTTTAAAGTTGCCTCGCCTTGGTCCTTCTGATTTCCATGTCAGTTTCGATGTGGTGACTCTTTGTACTTGGGGAACTTATGAAGAGTCATTGATTTTAACTAATTAAAAATTAGATATGGAAGCTACTAAGGTTTGTCATCATGTACTGACGTCCACCTATTTTTCTTTGAATGACAAATATTTTGAACAGACAGACATTGTGGCTGTGGGGAGTCCTTTATCCCCCATAGCCGGTAATCTTTTCATAGAGAACTTTGACGACATGGCCCTGAAAACATCTGTGTTGAAGCCTACTTGTGCTTTGGGATATATCGATGATAAATTTCATGTTGGGCTAGACATGGAATAGATTCTTTGCACCGGTTATCGGACCATTTTAATTGTCTTCATCCTAACATCAGACTCACGATGGAAATTGGAAAGTAGGGTTAATTACACTTTGTGGATGTACTGGTCCTTAAAAAAGATGGCGGAGCTCTAGGACACAGAGTTTATAGGAAACCGACAGATACTGATAGCTATTTGCACGCTACCAGCTTTCTTCCACGATTTTCACGTTCAGGAGACCTACAGACCTTGGTCAGGAGAGCATATGCTATCTCGGATGCTGAGAATTTACCACAAGAGCTGCAAAATCTTAAGAACGTGTTTAATCATAACCAATATACGAAAAGAAAAATTTGACGTCCTTGTGAGGTTGGACCACTACCTAAACCAACTGAAGAGAGTTTCAGTTCTGTGCCCTTCCTTCCACATGCTGGGAACGTGTCTGCCAAGATAGGTAGGTTATTGAAGAAACACGAAATCAATTGTGTACACCGTTTGCCAGCTAATATTACAGCACTTCTTAGCTCCGTTAAGAACGATTTAGATTTGAGGAGACGGCCGGCGTGGCCGAGCGGTTCTAGGCGCTACAGTCGGGAACCGCGAGACTGCTACGGTCGCAGGTTCGAATCCTGCCTCGGGCATGGATGTGTGTGATGTCCTTGGGTTAGTTAGGTATACGTAGTTCTAAGTTCTAGGGGACTGATGACCTTAGCAGTTAAGTCCCATAGTGCTCAGAGCCATTTGAACCATTTTTTAGATTTGAGGAAGCCTGGCGTTTACAAAGTACCACTTGAGTGAGTTAAATATACATTGGCCAAAATATTCATACCGTCCATGAAAGAAATGTTGATCATCATCGCCATACTCTATTATTACAACCTGCTGTGACTGACTCCTGTCTTGCCAAAGGTACATAGGTTGCTGTACAATGAAACACAAATGGTGCAAACGTCTCCTGGTACTGGGATTGTAAAACTCTATCGAAATCATACTAACAGATAATATCATTAATCCTGATAATGAATACTTACTGCGTAGAACTTGGAATCCTATTTTATCAGATATGAAGAAACGGTGGCACATGTATCGGATAACTACGAGTTTTTCGACAGTGTTCACCACTAGAGGCGCTGTTATTTTTTCTACCCCAGAGGGCAACAGCAGTGATTAATCATTTGCGCGCTACCTCAGCCCATGCGCTTTTGTATTTGCGCTGCATAGAATGGTTCTCTGGTTCACTGTTTTAATCAGAGACAGCGATTCGCTATTCTCACCTGATGATGGCGGCCAGCTGGACCGTGCCAATATTGCGAGAATATGTCAATTTGACTCGACTGAAAACGAGACAAGTATTTGATCATTTCTTCAGGTTTTAGAATTATTTTTTACCACCTTTTTTCGATCAGCTGACGTATTCCTTTTGCTATCTACAGCTTCGTCGGAGTTACCTTCATTGTATCTATGTTTTTCTTACCAACATCAGTGATAGCCTCTTTCAGAGCTGTACGTCCCTATTCAACTAAACTGCGTACTGAGTTCTTCATTATTGCAGTATCTACACTTTTAGAGAACTTGAAGCGCGTCTCTTCATTCCTTAGTACTTCCGTAATCCCCTTGATTGCGCATTTAGTCTTCCAGATTAATTTCTTCAGTACCAGCCCAGTCTTCATCATTACTAAATTGTGTTCAGGGATGTGTTTGCACCTGGGTCCGCCTTGCAATTCAATATCTGATTTTTGAATCTCTGCCTGACCATGATGTAATCTAACTGGAATTTTCCTGTATCTCATAGACTTTTCCAAATATACATCCTCGTCCTGTAAGTGTTGAATAGAGTATTCGCTATTACTATGTGAAATTTATTGCAGGATTTAATTATTCGTATTCCTTTTTCATTCCTACGGTGATTCTCCAGAAACCTTTTCTTCTGCTCCTCTTCTTCGCAACTACCTACTTACTGAATTAGCTTTTCATCTCCTGCATGCGATGTTGGTATTTATACTTGCAGTGTAGTTACCGGTGTTGGTCTGATGTCTATTCTGATGAGATTATTTATATCGCTTTACTGTACACAGTAACTCACTCTCTCTCCAACCCTTCTATTCATAAAGAATCCTACTCCAGTTATACCAATATCTGCTTAAGTCGATATTAACCGAGATTCATCTGACCAGGTATCTTCGTCTTTGCATTTCACTTCACTGACCCCCACTGTATTTAGACTGAGCCTCTGCAATCTCCGTTTCATATTTTCTATCACCCCTACCACGTTTAAACTTCTGACATTGCATGCCCCGACTGGTAGACCGTAATCTTACGCCGGCCAATCTTTTTCTCTTGGTCATATCGCCCTTGGTATATGCCTCCCTGATATCCAAATGGGGGACTAGTCTAGAATATTTTGCCAGTAGAGAGGTCATCTTGACACTTTGTCAATTAGAGATCACATGTCCTGTGGATATCTTTAATGCAGAGATTTCTATTGCTTTCTGCATCCTCATGCCCAAAGGGCCAGAGACAGACCTGAACCTTTGTCTATTCCTTCGCACTCTTTGCAGTGGCCACTGGCAGAACGCGAGTGACTTCTTACTCAGGAAGTTTTTGGACGCCATTTCTGATGAATTTTATTCAAAATTTAAACAGTTGGGAGGATCGAACCCTAGATCCAGGACGTTTTGATCACCAGTCATAGACCCCATCCCCTTTTCTCCCCTTCAGTGTTTCTTCGGCATTCTTCTGGGCTGCGTCATATGACACCCCTTAATGTGAATTGCTGAGTACTTCCACCATTTCACCGAGCGGGGTGGCGCAGTGGTTAGACACTGGACTCACATTCGGGAGGACGACGGTTCAACCCCGCGTCCGGCCATCCTGATTTAGGTTTTCCGTGATTTCCCTAAATCACTCCAGGCAAATGCCGGGATGGTTCCTCTGAAAGGGCACGGCCGACTTCCTTCCCAATCCTTCCCTAATCCGATGAGACCGATGACCACGCTGTCTGGTCTCCTTCCCCAAACCAACCAACCAACCAACTTCCACCATTTCTTTCATTACAGAGGGCAGCGACCCCTGTTACTGAACATGTTGAGCTATACCATAAATGTCTGCAGGCTGTGTAAGGTGAAGAGGTCATGTGTTATCAAATAGTTGATCACTGGTGATGGAAGATTGAAGAAGGACCGCCTAATGTGGGATCAGTATCGAAGTGAACATCCGTCTATTCATACACGAGAATGAAAAAACCTATCTAGAGTAGGGGGCGTGATGCCAGCGGACAGACGTTGTCAGAAATGGTGTCCACGCTGCGTGTTGGTCGTGCTCCAGCCCTTGAGTTACCACAGAGTATATGTAAGGTGGGTGCCGAGAAACCTGATCCCGGATCACAAGAGTGCAAGAATGGGAATCAGCTCCGATCACTTGATGTGGTACGAGCGAGAGGGAAGCGAGTTGCTTTTCAGAATCATCACAGACGATGAGGCATTGGTACACCAGCTTAGCCCATAATCCAAAGGAGCCTCAATGACGTGGCAGTACACCAGTGAGGAAGAAATTCAAAATGTCATCCTCCGCAAGAAGGGTTATGGCCACAGTGTTCTGGGACACGAAATGTGTGATTATCTTCGATTTTCTCCAACAAGGGGCCATCAATGCGATATGCTAATGCGACACCCTGAACAAACTGAAGTCTGCTATTCGATGAAAAGGACCAAGGATTAGATTCGTCCCTTCAGAAAGCAGAGACTGGATCACCCGGCCTACAGCCCTGATTTTGCCCCATCGGACATTCGCCTGTTCCATGTACTGAAAGCCACACTATCGGGTCTTCACTACCAAATCAGTTCTGAGATGGAGCAGGATGCGCGGCAGTTCTTTGCATTGCAGGGCGCTGATTTTTACCACGTCGCTTTCTTCAAACTGACTGCATGGTGTATTTTCTTTTGACAATTAAGTTGCCGTGTGGGAGACAATGACGATACCAACCAGATCGACTTGACTCACAGTAAACACAAAACGGGGCAATAAAATGGATGGGTGTAATAAAGCAAGACCTGCAGAGAATAAGAGTAACACAACCTGATATCACAGGCAGAAAAATTTTTGGGCAGAAAGTTCACGGTTTGACAGTTAACCTCGTAGAAAATAGTCTAGAATGTCGGAATCACTTGGTATGACAAGCGAGAAAGAGCCCCCTTGATAGAATGAATGTAATATGGGCAAAAAGTAAAGCTAAAACAAACCTTTGACAACGCCCTATGTTCTACAGCGTTTGGTCCCGTAGGGGAAAGAACGTGAATAATAACAAAGGCTTACGAACAAGGTGTGGAATACAAGAGATAAGTTTTTTAACTTGAACAACATAAGAAGATGCCTGAAATCAACGCCTTTTAATGGAAACTTCGTACGAGGCAGGTTGCAATTCGCTGATGACGTATTAGATTTAACGGCCAATGAAGACGCATAGAGAAGACTGACATTTAATTACGGGGAACAATTAAGAAATTCATCCCGTTTACAAAAAGAAAAAAGTTTAACAAGAAGCTCGATTTAAACAAATTTGTTATGCAATAAGTCTCACACTTCCGATGCAGAGAGCTGCATTACACAAGGTGTTTGACTTGAGGCAACTAAATTTCTTGAAAACGAAGCATCGTACAAAAAAGGAAGTGTTCGCAACGAAAAGCTGCTGTTAATAGGGGGGCCATCTGTCTGTGTTACAACTGGACGCCTCGTAACCACCTCTCCTGCGTGGGCGGCTTGAACTACACGTTTTTAAGTGTGAACTCCCTCCCCCCCTCTCCCCACCCCAATTTTAATGCACATTCGACATGTAAGTCAAACAATACAATTACTTAAAACATTGTTTTCTATTAGTGGTAGATGCCACAGTGGTCGACAGATATGAAATGTGACTGTTTTTGCAATTAAGAAGGGACGCATTTGGTTTCACATTTCAGTTTCATTGTAAGTGTAAACTTTTGTGTTCTAATGGCTGATATTTATGTTCGAAATTTACGTTAGTGTTGCGAATTTGGTTGTACAGTACAGGATGATGAGTAGTTGCAATGTCTGCTGAGAAACTACGTTTAGTGTGATCCAGGAACAACGCTGCACCCCTCATCTTTCACCATCGTGGTGCTTGATTTCGGTGAGTCGCCTGGCCTCTCCCCATTGGGATATTTGAATTCGGTGAGTTCCCTTGCCTCCCACCATTGGGGTGCTCGATTTCGGTGACTTCCCTTACCTCACACCATTAGAGTGCTTGATTTCACTGAGTATCCCAGGCAGGTACGCCTTTCTATATGACATAAGGGATATTTTAACTTCTTGCAACGGTTATGGTTTGTATTTAGCAGGTAGGAGCGTAGAGCGACCAGTGCGATTGTTACGACGGGGTGGAAACACACACGGAAATCAGTGAAACTGTAGGTGAAGAGGAAATGGGGGGGGGGGGTTGAAGATCGAAATCTGCCACAGAAATCAGTCTTTCCGATGCATTGCGGACTTACCACAAGCAACCCTATAAAGAAAAGACAACTGCCTTGCCGTACAAGTAGCTCATTGGCCAGAAATTTCAATGTCTCGCTATATTATTTGTATTGTACAATCACATCTCCAACTCTTAAGTAACGTTTGAACATCAGTAACAACCTTTAGAACTCAAAGAGTTACATTTATATGGTGAATGAAATGTAGAATCAAAAGTGTCGGCTCTTAATTGCAAAAAGGCATACTTGATATTTGTGGATTACAGCACCACCTACAACGAGTGGGAAACAATCTTCAATGTAAACCGTACGCCTTTTTTGCGTAGAATCTGAATATGCAATGAAATGGGTTGTTCCGATTTTAAAATACGAATTTGACTTAGCCCACGCAGGAAATGTGGTTAGGAGGTGGCTGGTTGTAGCACAGACATATGTCCCTTTCACAAATATTAACTTTTCACTTCGAACACGTTTTTCTCACGACGCGCCGTTTTTGAGATATTTAGCTGGCGCAAGTTAAACCAAACACGCTTTATAAGACCGTTATAGAGGTATAAATGACAAATTGACCAAATAATAGCATGTATATTGAATCAACAGGAAGAAGAGTATGAAACAATCAATAAAGTGACTGCCGTTCCCGAGTTCATTTATAGAAGAATAAATTGGGAGTTAAGGAAAACAGATAAAAGAAATCAAGAATTCGGGGATGAAGTTACTGAGGAGAGTTAAACGAATTATATTACGGTATAAGTTATGGAACGAGTCCAAAAGTGAATATCTAATAGTAATCGCCACAAATGACGGCATTAGAGGAATAGAAGAAAATCGAAAACATATCCACATATAATATAACAGATGTAACTGGTATAAATGCATGTATTTGTACTGGTGACCAAGCATAATGTACAGGACAACATTAGATCAGTATTTACGCCTTTTGCAGACGTATAAGTACAGCTAATACAAGTCGTAAATTTGTAGGTTAGTTAGTACCGTTAGGACGTAGGTTGCAAGTGCTACTCTGAGATGAAGTGGTCGGTACAGAGAGGAATTCATGGCGGGCGGGCCGCATCAAACCAGTCAACAGTCAGAAGACTGATGACTAAAAAAAAGAAAGACCGCCAATTATGTGTCGCAAGGCCAAACCATTAATATTTATTTTCCCTGGGCAGCAATCTCAGGTGCTGAAGTGTGGATGCGTGGACGCAAAACTGATAGTCTATACTGATAGGCGTAGTCCACTTAGTGATGCATTTACACCCCATACAGAAAACATTGGGTAGTAAAGTTTGTGACGTGTGTTTGTTCGACGAAGAGACAGAACAACCAACACACTGATGTGTGAACATATTAAGGTACCTCATATAAAAATATCTGCACTTGTTCCCGTTATATCCCGTTTAATAGCAGACACTTCATCCAAATACAAACAAAGGGCAGCAGGTAAGGGAGGCGTCGGCAGACCTTCAGAAAGATCGCGAAATTTGAGAGCTGTGTAAATAAGTGTAAATGTCGTGTGACTAGGGCCTCCCGTCGGGTAAACCGTTTGCCGGGTGTAAGTACTTCGAACTGACGCCACTTCGGCGACTTGCGCGTCGATGGGGATTAAATGATTATGATTAGGACAACACATCATCCAGTCCCTGATTGGAGAAAACATCCGACCCCATCAGGAATCGAACCCAGGCCCTTGGGATTGACATTGTGTCGAGCTGACGACTCAGCTACTGGGGGCGGACTAAAGTTGTGTGAAGGCGGATGAGAGATTTAGTGAGGAGTAGTCGCCTTGGATCCGGCACGCAGGTTTAGGCCTCAGCTGTGGGCGAAGGAGCCTGCTCGGCTGGAGGGCGCCAGCACTGCGGGACTGCGCCAGTGCTGCGCCACCAGCGGCCGCCTGCCGGTCACGTCCGTAGCGGCCGCCTGCAGATGGGGCTGCCTTCCGCTTATTGCTTTATCCTGGCGCCGCTCGTCCACTCGTCACGGACACTTCACGGCTCGACTGTCCGCAGCCACAATCACCGTAACCGAGAGATTGCTCACTTGGAGAACAATCATTCCTTTCAACCTCTCTCCTTGTTTCATGGTCAGCAGTATTTGGAGGGCGAGGACGGCTCAAGCGGGACGGCAATACAACTCAACAATCTACCATTTCATGAAATCCAGTGTCTGCAGAATACTCTCGCAATTTTCGAAGAGCAAAAGAAAGTACGTGAGACAGTCAAAATATTTTAATTGTCACCTCGAAAAAATGACGTCAGGTAATTAATTCTGTGTATGCTTCCAGATGCGTCTCTGTATTCTTCATGCACAGCGCAGTTCCCACCCAGCAAACCGTATTGCGCCACTAGATGATACAAAGTAAAAATGGCGTACACCATTGAAAATGTGAATTATTTACGATCACAATTTTCGTAGTATTGTGAAGTTAAAGAGTCAAACTAAAATCCAATTTCTTCACTTTTACTTGCAATATTTCTAGAATAAAGAGATTTGAAAATCATCTCATCCAAACGACTCCGTTTTCTATCGCGCACTCATTTTTAACATTTTAAAACATTTAATCCCTCGATTCATCAATTTTGATACAACTGTTATAGTTTCTTGCTAAGTGACGATCTTGAACTTTACAACTTATACAACCTAACTTAGTCGAACACAGTAATGTCTGTCTTCGACGTAGGTATAGGTCAGAAATTTGCAATGGCACTCAATCTCCAACAGAACTATTCCTAGTAAATCACTGCTGAATTCAAACAACGAACTGAGCGATGACAGTTATACCTTTTTATTTTATTTTTATTTTGTTATTATTATTTTTTTAGATGAATTGAATGGACTAAATACAGAATTTTGGGTATCTGCTCGTTCAGTTGTGGTAACAGGCAGTTGCGCTCTTTTGTTACATATCCATGAAACAATGTTCTTCCGAGATCTCGTCTTTTCTTAACATATAGGCATATTACTAAATGTGATCTTTAACAATTCTTCATGTGCATATGTACTTCGCAAGACACTTACTGGACCAGTACAGGTTGTAGAAGGTAGGAATACACATGGGTAGAGTTATTACAGACTGTTCAAGTAAGTGGCAGCAAACGGAATTTGCAGTTCATGACAAGATCTTACAGAAATATTGTAAGGAAAGAAGGTTTACAAATTAATTAAGAAGAAACTGAGTGCGTAGCCGTGAGCAAAGTTACCAAATATCAGACCCCACTTATCGTTCTTGAATTTACCATTGAAAGAGTAGACATATTTAAATATTTGCGAATCATTTTTTTGATACCAGAATAGAATGGAAACTGAGATTAAGGCAAGGATCTCATTGGCAGATACATCGTGTTTCGGCTTACGAGAAGTACTGTAAAGTAAAGCAATCATGCCAGAGTATACCAGAGTATAATTCTCTCGGTAGCCCTACATGGCTCTGAAACAGTTACATTAAGGAAAACAGGTGAACAAAAATTGCTAGTCTTCGACAGGAAGATGTCAAGGAAAATGTTTGGCCCCAGGATGAACAGCCCGTCACAAGTATGGGGGACATGATAAAACCAGGAAATGGCAGATCCATATTCGCAAGCTGTTTTTTTTTTTTCGAAGGAATGAAGAAAAGAAGACTGGTCTGGGCTGGACACCTAATTAGGATTGAAGAGGAAAAATTAGCACGAGTGCCATTGTCAGGATCCATGGAAGGGAGAATGGGGCGAGGAATGCCACGGACAAACTGGAAGGATGGTGTCAGAAGGACACAAAAGTGATGGGCTTGGTAAAGAAAGAATGGACCAGGACAGTCACAAACAAAAACGATTGGTGGAGGAATGTGGAGAACTCACATAGTCACCCAGGTTATAGCGTCTTTTAAGTAGAAGAAAGAGAAGAAGGCAAAAAAGACTTATTCGAAGATACGAAACAACGGTTTTCTTATATGACACAAATATCACAGTTTCACCGTTTCTCTGATATAGGTCTTTAAAGTACTTGACAGAGGATTTCCCTTAGGGCAACGTCGCAGTTTTATGGTTGCTTTGTATGCAACATGTGAAGAATGCAATCTGTTTTTGCTACACACTTACATCTTCCTGTGAAGTGGCGTAAGTTTTAATTACAGCTAGCCGTGTCCAAGTCCCTGAGTAAATAATTACATTATTACTGTTTATTTCATTTTGTGTTTTAATTAATTAATTTATTTAATCTCCCAGGGACAATCATACAATGATGTGGGAAAATAAAAATAGAAACAGTGAAAATAAAAATAGACATACATATAGAATGTACACCGATTTAAAAAACTCAAGGACGAAAGTAACTTTCGGATGATGCGTCACAGCCAAGTAACGTAGCCCGTTGAAATATGGACCATACATAGAAAGGACTGCCACATGATTTTTTATAGCAAGTGTGATCGTTATGGACGGTAAAACACGCTCCGAAACGTGCCCTTGTGCATACCACGACACTAACGAGGAATTCTTGTGGTACTGCATTCCATTCATCCACTACCGTGGTTGCCAACTGCTGGATGGTCGTTGGCGTATGTAGAAATGGTTCAAATGGCTCTGAGCACTATGGGACTCAACTTCTGAGGTCATTAGTCCCCTAGAACTTAGAACTAGTTAAACCTAACTAACGTAATCGTGGGAACGGGCAGACAAGTCCATTTGCCGAATATCCTTTCGTTCCGAGAGCTCCTACACCAGCGCTGTTTGATGCTGTCGCACATTGTCATCCGTAAAGGTGCAGTCACGGCCGAATGCACTTCTTAAAAGAACCACGTTGTGAAGGAGTACTGTGTCAGAACAACGTTGACTGGTGAGCGTACCTTACTGATAGATCTGGGTGCAACAATACGTGACACCAGCAATACCTAAATGATAGTGTTTGACAATGCACGACGTATCATCATATGGTGAGAGCTGGGAGCACGTAATGCTTTCGGGGAGATTATCGAGCATGATCGTTTTGGTTGTTCAGGTGTTATGCTCTGAGGAGATATAACTTTGATTGGGGTACTGATCTTACTAATATCTGAACAGTTACAACAGTTGTCTCAGGAGAAGACACCACGGCTTTCTGATACCCTTCCCAACAGAGTCAGTGCATGCATGCGGGCCAGAGGGGACGCAACGTTACGTCGACAAGTGCGCTCATTTGCACAAGTTCTTTGTAATTTGACTAGATTTTATAATCACGGAAATAACTTTACATACACTCCCAGCCCATTAAGTTTTACTTCGTTTCCGTCTCCCCATCTGAATGATTCACTTTTATCGTCAGACAGCGTATAAACGAAACAACTTTTAACAAGTTGCAGTTTTCTTGTAGGAGGTGCGTTTACCCAGGTTCAAATGACTCGCCTGATTTGTCTGTCAGCTACTCCCACGTAACTGATCGTGTGCATCTGTTTGGTAGCCTGGCTTATACCTTCAGCAAAATGCAGAAAATACCGAAGGCATCTGACAGACACTAACGTTAGCAATTCTAGACTCCATAATGTTGGATACTGCAGTCCACAGTGCCTTAATTCATAGAACCCCTCCTTTCCCCCCTGCGTGTCTTTACTGAGAATGTGTGGAACACGATGCGATGGAATCCAGTACGGTCTGCATTATTAGTGTCATCCCTTGCCGTATAACAACAAATGATAGTAGCTCTCTTTCAATATTACATTCGATACCTCTATGAATTCACTAGGTTGGTTTGTTGGTTTAAGGGGGGATGGCCTCACATGTGTGGGAAGGGATTTCACTAGGCATTAGAGTATAATCCAGTGTAACAGTCTGTGAGATTGTGCAAAAAAGATTCACGGTGGACCACTTCTTAAGGATATTTATTTTAATAATCGACTGGCCTAGTTTAGATATCACACAGAATGATACTTCGCTTCAGCAGATACGTGAACGAAATGACGGTGTGATAGTCGTGATGCAGCTGACAGGACCATAAATATATGAAAGTATTTTTGTAACCGCTGAACACGGCATTTGTTTCGGGCTCTTGGTCGAAGTATGTCGTGGCTAGAAGGCCAGTCAACCCACCTCCAAAAGTTGCGCGAGAAGCGTGTGTTGGGGCGATATCGCTGCATGGCTCACACAATGCCACAGCTCTGAAAGGCCGCTGTTAATGAAGTTTCTGTGCTAACATAATGAACCACCCTCCACAGGCGAGGTCAATAACGCAATTTCGTGTTGACGCTGTACCCAAAGGTATATGCTGGAAGAAGTTTCCATCAGACGTATTAGGCCCATAAGGGCAATAGAGGTGTTGGCACAAGCTTCTTGCCGCCCGACTGTAAGCTTAGGTCAAAGGTTAAATCGTAGTCTTTCGGCGCCGTACAAAGTGAGAGGATGTGCCCCGCTGCTGACGCTGGTTCATTTATTGCACGTGGCGTAAATTCGGTGAAACCCCACGTTTCATTAGATCTGTGAGGGCTACGTGGTTTCAGCTTCTTCCTTTCATTCATAATAACAGAAAAACATCACTGAAATGCACCAATTGTGGTTACATTCATCGGAAACTTTCAATTGCCTCTGACTCATCAACCAGTTGAATAAAAGGTATTTCAAACCATCTACAATAGGACTATGTCGAGTCAGTACCTACCACAAGGGTCCCCCGTAATCATTCCCACTACTAGTATATTTCGTCGTACGGGAAGTAACCTTCGAAACTGGATTAACTACCGTTCTGGACAAAAAATGTACCTGAGTTCGGTCGAGTGCGATGGCGCTGCGGTTAGCGCTATGATCTCGCATTCGAGAGCACGGCGATTCAAATTCTGATCGGGTCATTCACATACTTTCTTTTTTTTTCGTGAATTTCCTATATGGCTCCAGACGAATGTCGGGATTGTTCCTTTGAAAAGGGCAAGTCGATTACTTTCCTCATCCTTTCGTAAAACGAACTTGTGCTCCGTCTCTAGTGAACGTACGGATGACGGGACGTTAAACTCTAATCTTAGTTCCCGAGTTAGAGACCAGGTCCCCCGCGCTATAATAATCTGTCATTAACTTTAAAAAAATTTTATTCTATATGTGAACCATCTAAATACATCTTTTCAATAAGCATTTTGAATAATTCACACACAACGTGATTGACATATCATAACTGTAGTAGGTGATAATCAACCGTCAATGAAAGGCAAATTCGGTACACACAGCTTTGTCTAACAATATTTCAAGTAGCACACATTAATCACCCACCACATTGCCTTGCTGTCATACAGACAAATACGACACCGCAAAGTAAAATACCTCCGTCATAAATTAGCTGAAGATCTAGTAGCATGCGGTGTAATTTTTCCAGTTGCCCGCGCCACGTACAATCCACTAGATACAGTAAAGACGTCTTGTGTCTCCATTATCTTACAGATTTTCGAAACATTTTATCTCGGAACTTTGTAAGTAGTTTTCACTTATACATGCCTGTTAGGTTATTTTCGTGACACAGCGTTGCCAATAACTATGTTATAGACTTGTTTGGGATGCTTTGTTACATCCTCAAATAAAGATGCGGTGTATAGCTCAGACACATTGCTCATAGAAAACCGACAATGTCGAAATGCGAGTGTCTGCAGTAATGTGTGTCTTCATGGTGTACTTAAGACGAGAGCGCTACATAAGAATATAACACATTCACTGTTTACATGTTTTTTTCAGAAATATTACGCCTATTTAGCATCTTGTGGCTCACAAAGATGAATGCTCCTGTTATTCATCTTCTTCCCTTGTGAAATTTGTATGAGTTTTCATAACATAGTAGTTTGTAGCCTATGTCATAGTGTAAGTTGATACACCAAAGTTTCTGCCGACCACCAAGTCATAAATTATCTGCTTTGATTAAAACCTTCAGACAGTTGCCGACACATCGGTTCATCATTTTCCAATAGAGTATCATCGATTTCATGCAAACTGACTCCTGTCGCGAAAGTCTATGATGATTCATTTGTTTCAGTCCATATCTTTCTTTTGTAAATGGTATTCTACGTAACTCATTTGGTCTCTTTTGCCTCTACGCTGCCACTAACAGTAAACGCTTGTATCATCGTGTTGATTTCAGCATCCAACAACAGTTATTCCTGTTAGAATTTTAGCTAATTTTTAGTTAATACAATATACAACTGGCACTGTTTTCAGTATTTTCCTTGCCTTTAGTTTTGTCGATGTATTGGGTTCACTAAATTCGTGTCGGAAGAGCTTCCACGAGTTTACTGAGAGGTGCTGTTTCCAGCTGAGGCCACTCCTTGAAGAACAGACCCCGCACAGCTACTGCACTCGCGTTACAGAGGACAAATCAAATCCCGTCCTGCCATCCGTATTAGGGTTTTCTTTGACTTCCTTAAATCGCTTGAAGTGAATGCTGGGATGGTTCCTTTGAAAGTGCATAGCCGACACCCTTCCTCATCATTCCCTAAAGAACTCCGTCTCTGATGATCTTTTTGTCGACGGAACGTTAAACTCTAATCTTCCTTCCTTCCTTCTGTACAACTACTACACTGTGGCAATATTCGGTGATGTGATTCACGTAGCCCAAACATTTCTATGGGATTCAGTTCAGGTGATATAGCTGGCCAGTAGACGTGCTATAGGTTGTCAGAGTTTTCATCAAATCAGGAATGTAAGTCTTCGGCCCAATGGGCAGGACTGTATCACAAACGCATGTCGAAATATTATGCATACATTAACTTCACCAATTATGCTGGTCATAATTCTCACTTCCCCCAGTTTTTGTCTCAACCCCGGTAACATTCGAGAGCTACTTCTAACTCTTAATGATACCCGCTATATTTCTTTAACTGTATGCTGTTTCACGAGTTATGTCCTATGGTATTATGGGACTCAGTACCGCTGTAGTCGCTCCTTCCAGTGATGGTTACCAGTTGTTTAATTTTAATATACCACGAACAAAAATTGCAGAGTACATACAACCTGTTTCTTACCTATAGCAAAAGTAATAGTGACTCAAATAGCTTGATAGCGAAGTGGAATGTCCCCTGGGTATTCACACTGTACATTCACATTAATGTGACCACCGCCTACGTTTGACGCCAAGGTGCAACAACTACTCACGTACGGCGGGTGGCATCACTAGAGTGGAGGGCAATCAAACATGTCGAGGGGGATGCCGACAACTGTGCAGTCGTTGTCGTAATGCAGAGACGGAGAGATTTATCTGTCACCGAAAAGAACATAATCATTGGCTTTCGGGCCAAGGGTGGAAGTATATCCGAAACGGTTTACTCTGTAAACCATTCGCGTGCCGCCTTAGTTAAAGTACACTGATCAGCCAGAACATTATGATAACAAACCTATTACTGATATAAGCCCGACCAGGGGATAGCAGCGTCACCTGGCGATGTATGACTGCAAGTCAGACACAAGCACAACCCGTGCAGTATCATCGAGCGTGCTGTCCGTGTGCAGAACGGGGAAAGCGCGAACTTTCTGAGTTTGACCGAGGGAAGATTTTGATGACCAGAAGGAACGACAATAGCGCTTCGGAAACTGCACGACTTGCCGGATGTTCGAGAGGTGCTGTAGTGAGTGCCTCCATCTCGCGGCGAAACCACGTCCAGACGTCGTACGGTTGGGTGGCCACTCCTCGTTACAGATGTCTGTCCGCGCGGGATTAGCGGAGCGGTCTAAGGAGCTGCAGTCATGGACTGTGCGGCTGGTCCCGGCGGAGGTTCGAGTCCTCCCTCGGGCAAGGTTGTGTGTTTGTTCTTAGGATAATTTAGGTTAAGTAGTGTGTAAGCTTAGGGACTGATGACCTTAGCAGTTAAGTACCATAAGATTTCACACACATTTGAACATTGTTTGAACAGATGTCTGACGTCGTAGGCTATACAGATTGAAAAACAACATAGGCGGCGAACTCTGGCGGAACTAGCAACAGAATTTAATGCTGGGCTGAATGCAAGTGTGCCTGAAAACATTCCTATGGTGTATCTCCGCAGACGACGACCTATGCACGTGCCTTTGTTAACACCACGACATCGGCAACTACGGCTGATAGAGGCACATGATCTTCGGCTCTGGACGCTGGCGCAGTAGTACAACATTACATGCTCTGATGAATCCCCATATGTCCTTCACCATGTCGATGGGAGGGCGCGAAAGAGCTGTCTTCCAGGGTAACAGCTCCTTGACATCTGTACTACGAGACGGAAACAAGCTGGCGGAGGCTCCATTATGCTCTGGGAAACATTCACGTGGTGATTCATACGTCCAGTGGAGCTCGAGTAAGGCAGCGTCACGGCCAAGGAGTATCGTACAGTGGTTTCTCACAATTTACAACCCTTCATGGCGATCGCTCCCCGACGGCAGTACGCATTTTTCAGCAAGATAATGCGCCGTGTCACAAGGTTAGCAGTTTGATGTAGCGCTTCGATAAACACAGTGACGAGTTCCAATTGATATGCTGGCTCTAGCCGGCCGGAGTGGCCGTGCGGTTCGGGGCGCTACAGTCTAGAGCCGCGCGATCGCTACGGTCGCAGGTTCGAATCCTGCCTCGGGCATGATTGTGTGTGATGTCATTAGGTTAGTTAGGTTTAAATAGTTCTAAGTCTAGGGGACTGATGACCTCAGAAGTTAAGTCCCATAGTGCTCAAAGCCATTTGAACCATTTTTTTGATGGCTCTATCAAGGCCTAATTGTTTCCATTCCATGACGAGTCATCGCTGTCATCCTTACCAAAGGATGTTAGACAGGCGGTCATAATGTTCTGGCTGACCAGTGCGTATCGTTCACGGCAAAATGGCGATATCCAAAACCGGCGACGAGGTAACTGCGGTCCACCAGGGACCTTTGATGACGGGGATGGAGGACGACGGCGCAGAGGAGTACGGGTGAATAGTCGTGCAACTCTTGGGCACTGACTGTTGAGATGAACCAAGGGGCTACCAACACTGCCTCCTCCACGGCCGATCAGTGAACATTGCCGCCGGCAGCTGTGGCCGAGCGGTTCCAGGCGCTTCAGTCCGGAACCCCGCTGCTGCTACGATCGCAGGTTCGAATACTGCCTCGGACATGGATGTGTGTGATATCCTTAGGTTAGTTAGGTTTAAGTAGTTCTAAGACTAGGGGACTGATGACCTCCGATGCTAAGTCCCATAGTGCTTAGAACCACTTGAACCATTGTTTTGAACGTTTCTGCGTATGGGTCTCCGTAGCAGGCACCTGGTTCATGCACTGCTGTTCATCGGGAACGAAGGGTGGAATTTGCATGCCAATACCATAACTGAACGTCCACTAAGTGGCGACAGAGCGTCTGCCATGTAAACAGGAGATCACGGGTTCGAGTCCCGGTAGGGGCAAACATTTTCAACATGTCCTCAATGATTTATATCAACGCCTGTTTGCAGCTAGGGTGGTGATTTAATTATCGATTCACTCTAGAGAAGCTGCACGGTCATCAATGGTATCTGTTCTTTCGGGACAGATACTACCTTCATACATAATTCTGTAACTGCTTGTTGCACATCCTCGTCCGACAGGAATCGTCGACCTTTCAGGGCCTTTTTAAGGGACCGATGGCGTGATAAGCGCACAGGGAGAGATCAGGACTATAGGGCTAGTGCTCGGGGGTCTCTCGCTCCAGGGGGCATACCGTTTGCAGTCTACGACCAATCTGGCGCATCATTCCAAAACGGTGGTTTTCATCAGACATGTTGCCAATTACACATTCTTCATTCTCTGATGGATGACTATCAATG
Organism: Schistocerca cancellata; assembly: GCF_023864275.1. NCBI lineage: Eukaryota > Metazoa > Arthropoda > Insecta > Orthoptera > Acrididae > Schistocerca > Schistocerca cancellata. The sequence goes on along the minus strand of NC_064626.1, from coordinate 831,907,851 downwards.
TTTTTCCTTTAGCAGCCAAGAAACGATTAACATTACATTGGTGCTTTTTGGACACTTTTGGTAATAAAGTCGCCATAGTTCACTTTTTGTGCATTTGCCTCACTGCCATCGGAAACACATGAGTGCCAGACTAATCTCTTGGCTGCATATCGGTGCTTATTTACTCCCATCGCAATCATGCTAACGTTAAATTTACGCTGCAGCAATGCCCTCAAACGGAAACTGTCTGATCGCCCCTCATACAACAAACAATAATTTTCGTTGTTTATTGGCACAGTTTCTCTAAAAAGTCTTTAAATGATGATTTCAGATAATTGACATTTACAAGCTGTTTCCCTAATAACTACTATAACACAACTTCCCAACAAAATTTAAGTGTTTACTACCATAATTTCTTACTAATATTTCGTTGTTTTTTTTTTTCATTTTGGTTACGTCCTAGGCTACACATGAAACCACAGTTATGTCAGCAATGGCAATAAGAATTAGTATGGCCTTCTGGATAACGAATTTAAAAATTGTGATTGCAATTAAAGAAAGAGTTTCCACTAGGCACGCCCTGAGTAGTTTATCAACAGACTCTCCAAACCCGGTAATCTGGACGCAGAATCGCCGCGGTCGATATAATAACCAGTACAACATGAGCCAGCCGCGACGCATATTATCTGTACACACGATCCGTACTGAATGCTTCACAGTGTCAATTAACAGAAAAAAATTTATTCGGAGCAGTGGGAACTCCCATGTGTGTGTAATAAATGCTGTAGCAGTAATTTACATATAAATGAAAACGCAACGTTTGGGCAGGATGTACCTGTGAGTGATACTAATTTGGACTCACATATCGACTGAACTGTGGAGACCTAAATTACATACCTTATCTGGTCATTGGTTGACACGAGCCTTTTTCTTCAGCTCAGGTGTGTTTCGAGTGAATTATTCCTGTATGGGCCAATCACCAACTATAGCTGGCACTAATCACTAATACTTAGTATGAAAGCCATCTATCTGATAACAGTGCAGTTACATTTGAGAAAAATTTACTTTGTTTTCGTAGGAAAGGCAAAACTTGTCTATAATACTCGGTACGATGAGACATTAATACAGTGGTCAGCATGATATGTAGATTAAAATGCGCGCCAAAAGCACGATAAATATATTATCTTATATAAAAACTTAGTTTTTCAAGTGTCGTGACCACCAAGTTTTATTATTTAAGTTGATCATGTATCCGTCATATTGCTACAGTAGTCCACTAAACATTTATTTCCTACATCTTTCAATTTACTGACCTTCCATAGTCTTTCATAATTTACTCTCAGCCGATGACACAAAGTGGTTTTAATTCTGTGGCTGCTAACTTTCGATCGAGATACCTAATCAGCGAATGGTGCTTTTTCGAATGGGCATTTTCTTCAGATAAGGTGAAGTTTAGTACCTGAATCGATTCTGTAAAGAGACGTAACTCATCATTTGACCAGTTTTCTGTTTTTTGTCATTTCGGAAACTCTTTAGATGGACCTACCTACTAGCTTTAAATGGGCGAGGACAACCTTCATTGCATAAAATTAAATCCCCCAGCTTAATGAGTTGTTTGAAAGGACAGCTATAGCCGATCTATTAATACATAAATGCAGGAGTAGAAAACTTTATTCTGCACTGAAGCATTAATTACATGTAGAAGGACAAAAAATATGTATGTTTTGCTCATCGCAGCTGACTATACAGAATATAAACTTACAAAAGATTCTAGTTTAGGAGCTTCTCTGTTTAACACATATATTATTAGAATATTCTGCGTTATTAACATTAACGAGAGAAATGGTTTTGTACGTCTACCAGAAGCGAATGGCAGAACATCCCCGGACTAATCCGTTCTTTTTATCATTTTTTATAAAACAGATACCTCAAAATAACACAGAGTTGCATTTATCTTATGACAACAGCACAGGCGAACATAAAAATCAGATATTTTCCCGCTTTATTCTCTCACTCGCAGACACAACTAGACTTAAGAAAATACAGTTTTTCCTTGTGAGATATCACAGCCTTTTACCTAGTGACCGAGACTTGGGGATCATCACCAGGCACCCAAAGAAATGGCAAAATCTATTCAGTGCGTAGCCTTACTCGTATTATAGTGTTCTGTAGAAAGAAAACTTTGGTAATAGAAGTGGCAACCAGATATGAACTAGATTAAAAAAATGGAGAAAACTGCGCTACAAAAAGCATACTACCTCTGAAGAGACAAAAATTAGAAACGAAAGAATTAGCTTCAATCACTATCTTTTATTAATTAGTCGGTTCCCTTGAAAGAAAGGGTTATCCCATGGGGTATTCAGAAATAAATGCTTTGGCCTGACATACGTTTTTCATGGGTCTTACTTCAAAAATACCTGCACCACCATCATCACCATTGTAGACTTCCGGAAATATTCTCTTTACAAAACCAATAGGAAAAGACCTGATGAAAACCAAACCTGAATTCTCAGGCTTTCTTCTTTGTCAAGTGAATATGAAAATGACATAAAAATAAGAAGAATGAAAACATTTAACATAGTTTATAACAGTACTGGAGTTGCATTACTTGCTAGTTATTGCGATGTGAAATATGAGCTATAGTTTTTAATAATATTTGGCATTTCTTTAAAAAAACCATTTAATATAATTCAAAAAGCAAAGCAAAGTTTGGTTATCAAATGAAACTACATGGTTTCAGAGAGATTTTAAATTCTCAAACATCTGTGACCTGTATCTGCAGGCTGATGTGACGAATGAAAATTTGTACCACGGCACTGATGTGACGAATCCCAGCCGTGGTACAAATTTCCATTCGTCACATCAGTGATGGCGAGTGGTGGCGAGACAGACTCGGGACGACAGCAGAAAGAACATAGGCCCAGACCTGGAAGGACAGCACCACCACAAGAACACACAATGGTTTAACTATTTCTGACGGACGACAGCAGCTTAACAGACGTTAGAGGAACAGTGTTATCACGATACATCGGAAACAGATTAATGAAAGCCGACTTGTTAAAATGTTCAAATGTGTGTGAAATCTTATGGGACTTAACTGCTAAGGTCATCAGTCCCTAAGCTTACACACTACTTAACCTAAATTATCCTAAGGACAAACACACACAACCATCCCCAAGGCAGGACTCGAACCTCAGCCGGGAGAAGCCGCACAAGCCATGACTGCTCCGCCCTAGACCGCTCGGCTAATCCAGCGCGGCAAAAGCCGGCTTCAAACATCGCAATTTCATGTATCATTCACCGCTGAAAACATGCCACAGACATCAGAAACTTGTATGTAGTTGAATCAATCTGCATATAAAGTGGAATTCTGTATTCTTCAGCGTTGAGTATACGTCTGAAATGTGAAAGGTCACAGGAAGCATCGAGTTCCGATACGCATCCATCGGGTGGGATCATGGGTGAGGAGCTTCTGGATATGGAAACACGACGGATTCGCTCATTGTTGAAGGGAGGTCAAGTGATCGCCAGTGTATGAGAAGACTGGTATACTATCATTGATGAGAGGGGTACAAATTGCATTTTCCTGAAGGATAAAGCGAGACTCCACACTACTGTTCACACCATAAGCGGACTGAGGAATAAATGAATACTTGACTAGTTTCGTTGTCACCTATAGAGCATATCTGGCATGCCGTGTTAAGACATAGGGATTCATAACAGCCTCCAGCCAGCTACCTTCGTGAATTAATGAACCTTGTGTTTTAAGGGTGACAAGAAACTTCTCAAGATGATATACGGAAGCTGTTTTCTTTCATGACACAATAAACACTAGAGAATATTAGTAACTATGGAAGTGACAACCTCCATTGATGTTCATCATGGACATCAGTTGCCAAAACAAGGAAAATTTTATCCTTTGATACTTGTTACTTAATGAACATCTACACTATGTACGGTAAGTACCGGACTCGTGCCTTGTGGAAACACTTTCCATTTCCCACTTTGTAAGTGCATTCCGCAAGTATTGTAAAAGGTAAAGACAATCACTTTCCATTTTACAGGTGTGAAGAATGATATCTACGACTAAATTAAATAAGAGTACATATTACAGAATCTATAACGCAAAGAAAATTCAAATAATGTTTTTTTTACGATATGAAATATCTCTGCTCAAGGTGGTAAGAGTATGCTCTGAAGAAAGCAGTACCTGTTCTAAATTTAGTAAGTTCCTGTTATCGCTCATTTCTTTTCTACATGAAAGCACCGTTCTTTCAGCCTTGATAGTCTTGCTTTGATTAGCTATCTGTACATCTTATCACTCGAGATGCGGTTTCAGAATTTGTATCATTATTTCCTTTTCATCCCTGCGTGTTAGCCTTCTCATTTATGATGAAGAGTGTCTTTTCCACAGCGACATTTCACTTCCGTTCCTTCTCAACAACGAGTTCCTAATGAGTGCTATACAGTTTGTTAATTACATTTATTTAGGGAAAATATGTCCTGCGGAATGAGCAGCATTTCGAGTTCAACAACGGTTTATTTGCTATATCGTTCGCAACTGATTTTTTCCCTATTCAACAGTATTCATACATACAAAATAAAATAAAAATGATATTTAAGTTCAAATGGTTAAAATGGTGCTAAGCATTATGGGACTTAACATCTGAGGTCATCAGTCCCCTAGACTTAGAACTACTTAAACCTAACTAATCTAAGGACATCACACACATCCACGCCCGAGGCAGCATTCGAACCTGCGACCGTAGCAGCAGCGCGGTACCGGACTGAAGCGCCTAGAACCGCTCGGCCACAAGGACCGGTGATATTTAATGACAGACTTGAATTTAATAAGAGACATAGTATCTTACTGTGAAGGTACGCTTTAGTTGTAATTTTCCCATACCTCTGGTCATCACAAACTCATCCTTTACAGGAAAACTAAGCGTAACATACGCTCCCTGCAACATTCATAAGCATGTACGGAGTGCATTGGGTAGTAGGAAGGAGACCTAAAGAACTAAATTTTTAACTTTGATCTTAAAATATTTTATGTGGTAACTTAAGCTATAGTTATTAACGTACATGTAGAGTGAATTATTTATCTATATAAGTGTAAGTGCCGGTTTCACAGTCTGATAGAGTGAGATACACTGATCTGTTTCAGCTACATTATTTTACACATTGCTGGTATTTTGAACAATAATAGTGTATCCGATGGGTTGCGTGTATATAGACAGAATGACAGAAAGATTAGTCCGCTAAGGCAACACATATTCATGACCGTAGGTACGACTAACGAATAACTGCAAATTTACGATACAGCTGGTAACTACATCGTCTACGTATTTTAATTTGGTCTCTTGTATATTATGTTATATTAGCATGATGGAGCGGGTGTAAGACGGTAGTCCTACTACTGATGTACATTTTTGACATAAAATAAAATGTTATTGAGACAACTTTTACTCCGTAATATCACCTGGATTTAAAAAGTTATGGCAACACAACTAGGTGCCAGTAGAGATGAGTAGTCTATAAAATTGGCTGCAATAAAAACTTTAGTGTGGATTTGGACTGGGTAGTCCTTTTCAACAGTCAATGTGTTTTGGGGTAAGGCCCAATATATCGATCTCCTTTCGCCAAATCATATTCATGTACGTGCACTACTCGTCTAGTGTGACAGACGCTTGATGCAGTTAGTGCTACAAACACCCACCCCTCCCTCTCACCCCTCATGAACCATGGATCTTGCCGACGTAGGGTGCCCCGTGTGCCTCAACGGTATACAAAATTATTCAGGTGGTGCAGTCACAATGGAGGAACACTTGTGAAGACGGCAGAGAAACCTGTGGTTTCTTAAGTGGGGCTTCAGCCTTTTCAGTAGTTGGAGAGGAAACAGTCTGAATTATTGACTGATCTAGTCTAACAAAAACAGCGAACGTGGCCAGAACTTTGCTGGTAATGCGAACGGCTGAAAGCAGGGCGATCTGCAGCTGTCATTTCTCCCAGTGGCGTATATCCCGACTGTATGGTTTAATGATGGCGAATCGTCATCAAGATAAGAAGCCTGATATTTTACAGATCGGCGCGTGGTAGTTTACATTCCTTAATCGGTTAGAAAAGATTTTAAAAAGGAAGATAGATATATTAAATTTAGAAATAGTGGGAGTTAACGAGGTGCTGTGCCTAGAGGAACAGGGCTTCCGATTAGATGAGTATTGAGCTGTAAATACAGAATCAAATAGTGGTAATGCAGAAGTAGGTGTAATAATTAATAAGGGAATAAAAATGTGGATGAGCTACTCTCAACAGCACAGTGAGCTCATTACCGTAGCCTAGATAAAAACCACTACAGGATTAAAAGTTCATACGCCTGCTAGCTTCGAAGATGATAAGGGTCCTTGGATATCTTTGGATGGCAAGCGAGTTACTGAATGTAATTGACGAAAAGAGAGAACATAAAACTGCAGCATATGGAGCAGGCTAAAAGATACTATTCTAAAAAATGAAACTGACAGAAAATGCAAAACTAATTAGCAGAAAATGTTGGAGAACAGTGTAGGAGCTCGCATGAATAGAAGAGAGATAGACGGCACCTATAGGAAAATTAAGAGGCCTATGGAGAATTTACATCCGGCATTGGCTCAACACAATGCATGTGTGTCTGCATATTAGCATTCAACATACTGGCGGCTACACCGATTATTAGTGTTTCAGCATTTCACATTAATTGTAATGACTTATCTCGCGCTTGCATTTCACTATATGAATATCAAAAACTTAGATAGCAAACGAGTAATAAGCAAAGAATGGAATGCTAATACGCAAAGAAAGGGAAGCTGAAAGGAGGAGGGAATATACAGGGTGTCCCAGCCAACTCTGCCGCCTACCATAGTTTAGAAATGAAACAAAATGTGAAAAATGTACCTGATAGGGGATACACCTGTCAGGGTCTCACATTGATGGCAGGAAAGCGTAATTTATATAGGCCAACGAACATCATTGAGTTTGAGCAAGGTCGTTTATTAGGGCTACGAGAAGCTGTATGTTCCTTCTGCGATACTGCAGAAAGGTTTGGTAGGAACGTAGCTCCTGCACATGACTGCTAGCAGGAGTGTAAGGTCGCAAGAAGACCGGTCTCCTGAAGGCCACGTAGCACTACCGAGAGGGAAGACCATCGTGTTTGGCGTATGGCTCAGGCAACTAGTACTGCACCTGCAGCACCAATTTGAGCAGAAGTTGACATCACAATGACACAAAGATCTGCTACAAATCTGTTACTTGAAGGACAGCTCCGACGCCCTGTAGTGTGCATTCCACTGACCTCAAATCCTCGGCATCTGCGGCTTCAGTGGTGTCAAGCGAGAGCTCAATGAGGGGCTCAATGGAGGCCTGTTGTGTTTTACGACGAAATCTGGTTCTGTCTCGGTACCAGTGATGGCCATGTGTTGGTTAAGAGTAGGCCAGTTGAGGGCCTGCAGTCAACCTCCCTGTGTGCTTAACACGTTGAACCTACACCTGTAGTTATGCTCTGGGGTGCGATTATTCCACGCACCCTGACTGGAAATTTGAAAGGCAATCAGGTAATTCGATCTGCTGTGCTGGTATTCATGAACAATATTCCAGAGGATGTTTTCCAACACGATAACGCCCGCCTGCTTACCGCTCTTGTAACTCAACATGCTGAACAGAGTGTCGATATGTTTTCTTGGTCTACTCGACCACCAGATCTGTCTCCAATCGCGCACGTATAGGACATCATTGGACGACAACTTCAGCGTAATCCACAAACAGCAGTAACAGTCCCTGTACTGACTGACCTAGTGTAGCAGGCCTGGAACTACACCCCAAAAAATTTACATCCGGCATGGGTGTCTGTATATTCGCATTCAACATACTGGCGGCTACACCGATTAGTAGTGTTCCAGCATTTCACATTGCATTAACCTGTGATCTTACAATGTTAACCACTTAAATTTGTTACGAACTCAAGTGTATTCCCTAAATATCATTACTGTACGTTAATTAATTTTTTATGTTGTAATTTTTTCCGGCAGTTTATTTTGAAACATAGTGTCCATAAGCCCTCTGTGATCACGTGCGCAATATGCGGGTTAACCATCACTCTGGAGCCACACTAATAAAAGCGTTTCCAATTTCATTTCCTCCATGAGAAGGGCATAGTATCTTGGAAAAATGATTCATACTGCCGTTCTGTTAACGTTCCGTAAAAAAAACAGTGACATAAAATATGGGTACCAATGATTCCGCGTCAAACGTTGACACTCCACCGTCTTTGTTGGGCAACCGCACTAAGCCAGTGGTGGTTTAACACAGATCAGTAGCGCATGTTCCGCAGATTTATGTAACCATGATCTGTGAACGAACTTTTATCCGTGAACCATGTATTACTTAGGAAGTCAGGATGACCTTGCAACCGGTGAAGTGAATAACGTCAGAACTCAGTGCCGGATTCAAATCCATTCCCGCACAGGTATATGATAAGGATGACACGTGTGCCTATGCAAAGTTCTTCACACACCACTACGGCTTATACCAGAACCGCTCTCAGTCTGTCGCACACTCACCTCAGGATGGGCGCTACACATACCATCTTCATATGTAGTACAGCAAGTCCGAGCAGGCGACGATAGTAGATCGCACACTGTAGGTAGAACGCGCGTTGTGATAGTCGTCTGCCGGCCGGTGTGGCGAGCGGTTCTAGGCGCTTCAGGCTGGACGGCGCGACCTCTACGGTTGGCGGTTCGAATCCTCGTAGGGCAAGGATGTGTGTATGATGTGCTTAGGTTAGTTAGATTTAAGTAGTTCTAAGGCTATAGGACTGACGACCTCAGATGCTAAGTCCCGTAGTGCTCAGATCCATTTGAAACATTTGATAGTGGTCTGTTTACAGCAGGCTCCAGAACAGTGCGGGCAACTCTTGCCCTGCGCAGAAGCAGCGACGTCGTTGCCATCTTTTACAGCTTAATATTTCAAAATGAATGACGTGTTGAAAAGTGAAACCAAGTCTGCCATTACTAATTTTACCTCGGCTTTACATTTCTGTAGAAAAAAAAACATACGTGTGACATTTAAAAATAAACTCTGTGTTGAAAGTGGTATTCGTTACCTTTATGTATTATAAATTCCTCCTCACTGTGTTTCTGACTAGGTAGTATCCCCGGTCAACTACATTTTTCTCTTTTTGTTTCATTTGAAATATATAACGTGGCAGCTTTAGGCGTCGCACTGTGTATTAAAGGGCTGTATGTTTGGAGTAAACGTTCTGTTGTTGAAAGAGAAAAGGAAATCAATACTGAGATGGGAGATGTGGTATTGCGAGAAAAATTTGTCACAGCACTAAAAAACCTGAAAGAAAACAAAATCCCTAAAACAGGCGACATTTCCTGAGCGTCAGGGAGATCCTTGTGAGAGTCAATCGTATCAAAGCTATTCCACCGGGTATTCAACGTATATGAGACAGGCAGAACATCCTCATACTTTGAGGAGAAGTACACTACTGGCCATTAAAATTGCTACTCCACGAAGATGACGTGCTACAGACGCGAAATTTAACCGACAGGCAGAAGTTTCTGTGATATGCAAATGATTAGCTTTTCACAACATTCACACAAGGTTGGCGCCGATGGTGACACCAACAACGTGCTGACATGAGAAAAGTTTCCAATAGATTTCCCATACACAAACAGCAGTTGTCCGGCGTTGCTTGGTGAAACGTTGTTGTGATGCCTCGTGTAAGGCGGAGAAATGCGTACCATCACGTTTCCGACTTTGATAAAGGTCGGATTGTAGCCTATTTCGATTGTGGTTTATCCTATCGCGACATTGCTGCTAGCGTTGGTCGAGGTCCAATGAATGTTAGCAGAATATGGAATTGGTGGGTTCAGGAGGGTAATACGGAAGGCCTGCTGGATCCCAACGGCCTCGTATCACTAGCAGTCGAGATGACAGGCATCTTATCAGCATGGCTGTAGCGGATCGTGCAGCCACGTCTCGATGCCTGAGTCAACAGATGGGGACGTTTGCAAGACAACAACCATCTGCACGAACAGTTCGACGACGTTTGCAGCAGCATGGACTATCAGCTCGGAGACCATGGCTGCAGTTACCCTTGACGCAGCATCACAGACAGGAGCGCCGGCGATGGCGTACTCAACGAAGAAAGTGGGTGCACGAATGGCAATACGTCAATTTTTCGGATGAATCCAGGTTCTGTTTACAGCATCATGATGGTCGAAACCGTGTTTGGCCACATCGCGGTGAACGCACATTGGAAGCGTGTTTTCGTCATCGCCATACTGGCGTATCAACCGGCGTGATGGTATGGGGTGCCATTGGTTACACGTCTCCGTCACCTCTTGTTCGCATTGGCGGCACTTTGAACAGTGGACGTTACATTTCAGATGTGTTACGACCCGTGGCTCTATCCTTCATTCGGTCCCTGCGAAACCCTACATTTCAGCAGAACAATGCACGACCGCATGTTGCAAGTCCTGTACGGGCCTTTCTGGATACAGAAAATGTTCGACTGCTGCCCTGGCCAGCACATTCTCCAGATCTCTCACCAATTGAAAACGTTTGGTCGATGGTGGTCGGACAACTGGCTCGTCACAATACGCCAGTTACTACTCTTGATGAACTGTGGCATCGTGTTGAAGCTGCATGGGCAGGTGTACCTGTACACGCCATCCAAGCTCTGTTTGACGCAATGCCCAGGCGTATCAAGGCCGTTATTACGGCCAGAGGTGGTTGTTCTGGGTACTGATTGATGGCTGGGGTGGCCGAGCGGTTATAGGCGCTACAGTCTGGAACCGCGCGAACGCTTCGGTCGCAGGTTCGAATCCTGCCTCGGACATGGACGTGTGTGATGTCCTTAAGTTAGTTAGGTTTTTCAGTAGTTCTAAGATCTAGGGGACTGATGACCTGAGAAGTTAAGTCCCATAGTTCTCAGAGCAATTTGAACATTTTTTTTTGGGTATTGATTTCTCAGGATCTATGCACCCAAATTGTGTGAAAATGTTATCAGAAGTCAGTTCTAGTATTATGTATTTGTCCAATTAATATCCGTTTATCATGTGTATTTCTTCTTGGTGTAGCAATTTTAATGACCAGTGGTGTAATATATGCGATTCCAAAGGAGGCAGGTGATAACAAGTGCGAAAATTACCAAATAATCAATTTTTCAAGTGTTAGATGCAAAATACTGATACTCATTATGTGCAAAAGAATTGAGAAACTGGTAGAAGCCTCGGGTAAGAGCAGTTACGGTCCCAGAGTAATACAGAAACTAGGGAAACAATAGTGACACTTCGACGTATCTTAGTACAGTGAAGAAAGTCGATATGGATAGGGTATACGAAGTGAAAAGTTATTTGCAGCTTGTACAGGAACCAGATACAAGACTCGAAGGACAAGAAAGGGAAGCAGCAGTTGAGAAATCTGAGAGAGAGGGTTGTAGCCTACGCCCGATGTTATTCAATACGTACATCCGCCAAGCAGTAAAGGAAAAGGAAGAAAAGTTTGGAGAATTAAAGTCGAAGGAAGAAATAAAAACTTGAAGGTTTGCCGACAGCGTTGTAATTCTGTCAGAGGCTGGAAACAGCTTGGAAGAGTAGTTCAGAAGAATTGAAAGTGCATCAAGATGAGACCATAAGATGAAAATCAACGAAATTAGAAAGAATGAAAATGAAAGATAGTTGAGTTAAATAAGGCGATGCTGAAGGAGCGAGACAGTAAAAGCAGTTGAGCAATTTTTCTGTTTGAAAATCAAAATAACTGATCATAACACTTAGAGGGCAATCAGTTAATACCATGAAAATAGTTTCTGAAAAAGAGGAATTTATTAATATCTAATATATATTCTACTGTCTGGGATTCTTTTTTGACGGTATTTGTCTATAACTAGCCTTATGCGGAACGTGGAAGATAAACAATCCAGACAAAAAAGATAGGTAGAGCTACAGAAAAATGCTAAGAATTAGATGGATAAATGGAAGAAGTAAAGAGGAGGTAATGAAACGGATTTGGGGGAAAAAGAACTTTGTGGTACAACTTGACTGTAAGAAGGCATCGATTGATATGGCTCATTCTGAGGTATTAGAGATAGTTAATTTGGTTATGGGGGCAAGTGTGTGTTTGGGAGGGGGACTTACAAGTTGTAGAGGGAGTTCTAGGCATGAATACAATTGACAGATTCAATTGGATCTGGGCTGCAGTAGTTCTTACGCGCAGAGGCTTGCGTGGGGATCTGCATTGAACTAGTTTCGAACTGAAGACTGCAACAAAAACAACATTACAACAAAAACAACATTACTATAGAAGTTGAAGATATCTAACAGTTGATTAATATTCGAATCAGGAACAGTTGTAATTGAAATACATAATACAACCATCTCAGCGTGTTTAATTTATCTTACGAACCAACTGGCCGCATTAATTGTTGATTAGAGTAATTCGTACAGGGGATACTGCTGATAACTAAGTGGGATTTCACTTCTTCATGCATCCATTGCCTCGATGTGAATCGACCTACCGAAAATTATGAAAGTAACAGACGACATGTTCGGAATACATGAGGCGCTAACAGCAAAGGGCTGGGTCCGATGTGATGATCACATTTATATGCAAAGCGCTCTTGGTACTGTTCCTGCGAAACGACAAAGGCAGTGTAACAATTAAGCTCTTGTTTTGGTGTATCAGCAGCACCATATTATTTATATTGAAAGTGGAACTCCACGTAAAGAACATTCAAAGTCTGCAACCACAACTGAGACGTCCAGAAGCAAACTTCTGTGAATCCATTTTTTCTCGGAAACGAGTTGTTGCCACCATTTTGTTGTCCACACTGCTGTCCATCGATTACGCCTTAAAACACGACCAGAAGACCTTGTGTTGTGTCTGTCTAAAACGTACCTGCAAAATAGGCTACAGGTCCAAATGTCAGTTCATCCATTTCATATTGCAAAGCAAATCTGAGTGAATCCATGGCATGATAAAGTAGCAGAACTTGTTGTATGCTTAGCAAGTGCCATAATCTAATAAGGTTTAAAGCTGCAAAACTCACTCGTACATGCTATGCATTTTATCTAAATAATGCTGCTTTCCAAATTTATTACAAAAAACATTAGCACGCCGGCTGCTACCAAGCCAAATTTGCGCTTTTTTCTTGGCGTGGCTTGTAAGTGAGAGCACGGAGAACGTTTATGGTATATTTATGGGATAAATATCAAGAGTTCTCTGCCATTTTCTCCATTGTTATGGATGTTAATGATGGAATAAATGTACAGTCAGTTCCGAAAGGGAAAGGCCGTAAACTAACAGCAAATCCTTCCCAGAGGAGGAAGAGCAAACCAAAATGCATGAGGTAAGATTCGATTGTGAACTCTCGCACTTTGTGCTATCTAGTGCATGGAAATAATAAAAACTCTACTATCAACATACATGTAAACAGTAATTTCAGCTGTGATGGGTTAGGTTCCCCAGGAGTTTCTTTTCAAACCCCAGTTGTTGTGGAGTACTGGTACTTGGAGCTTGATCTCGAGATTTTTGAAATAGAAATTTTTGTGTACTTTCACTTTATTACGATAATGATGGAAGCTGAAGGAATGAATTAAAATCTGTGCCATGGCAGGGACTTGAACCCAGGTCTCCTTGATAACTAGGCAAGAATACTAACCATTACACCACCGCTGCACTGTAACTAACGCTCCTGCATGGACTACACAAATCCAGTGCCCTCCCCCAACACAAACTTCAACTCACACCCTCGGCTTATTTTCTCCTTCTTAGATCGTCACTACTGGCAATACTCTCCAGCATTGTATTTGGGAGGGCACAATACTTGGTTAATCCGTGCAGCAATGTTAGCTGCAGTGCTGTGTCGGTGTAATTCCTAGCATCCTTTCTAGTAAACAAGGAGACCCAGGTTCGAGTGTTGGTCCTAGCTCATTTTAATTCATTTCTTCAGCTTCCATCATTATCGCAGATGAAAATGCGTCTCAAATTCTTTCGTCCTGCCTTATCGTCAATCTTGTTGTATCTAGGAAGCCTACATACTCGGTTCGCTGGACAAACAATCAAACAACTCTTATTAATGAGTTTCATTATGACTTAACTTTGGCAACTACGCAGATGTGTCGCAAGCAAAGGGCAACATACGAAATAATTAGACTTTGTAGTGACTGGTGATCTATAACTGATAAACGTCTTGCCTGATCTGCTATACAAGTGCCTAACTCTGACGCTGTTATCCAACTGACTAATCTTAAAGCTGCTATTGAACTGGGCCGTCACAAGTCGATTGCGACGCTTAAGTCCTCTTCATGTAGGGGCCGCTGCAGTCGCGTAGTCGTCCTGGAAGGGAGGTCGGTCAGCGTGTGATTGGGTGGCTTCTTCTCACAGCCTTCTCTTCCCTGTTGCTCCCGACCGGCGTGCCGACGCTTGGCTTTACGCCCTAACACGAAAGTCTTAAGCAAAATTTAATTGTGAGATCTTTATGCACTGAACCGTCAAAGAAACTGGTGGCAGCTCTTATGGTAGATTCTCAGCATCCGAGATATCATACGCTCTCCTCAACAAGGTCTGTAGGACTTCTGTACATGGAAGCAATGCATGAAAGGTGGTAGCATGTAAATACGTATGACTCAGTTTCCCCTAAACTCTGTGTCCAAGGGTTTCGTCACCTTTTATCGAGTCGAGTACATCCAAAAAGGGTAATTTCCCATGCTTTTCAATTTTCGTCATGAATCTGATGGCAGGATAAAGACGATTAAAATGGTCCAATAGTCGGTGCAAAGAGTCGATTCTATGCGTAGCCAAACATGAAACGTGTCATCCACATACCTCAGTAAACAAATGGGCTTCAGAAAAGATGTTTTCAGAGCCAGAGTTCTCCAAGAAAAGATTAGCTACTATGGAGGATAAAGGACGCCCCATAGCCACGCCGTCAGTTTGTTCAAAATACACTAAAGCGCCAAATAAACTGGTATAGGTACGCGTATTCAAAAGCAGAGATATGCAAACAGGCAGAATACGGCGCTTCGGTCGACGACGCCTGTATAATACAAGTCTCTGGCACAATTGTTAGATCGGTTACTGCTGCTACAATGGCAGGTTATCAAGATTTAAGTGAATTTGAACGTGGTGTTGTATTTGGCGCACGACCGATGAGACACAGCATCTCCCAGGCAGCGATGAAATGGAGATTTTCCGGTACGACCATTTCACGAGTGTACCGTGAATATCAAGAATCCGTCAAAACATCAAATCTCCAACATCGTTGCGACCGGAAAAAGGGGCCAACAACGACTGAAGAGAGTTGTTCAACGTGACGGAAGTGCAGCCCTTCCACAAACTGCTGCAGATTTCAGTGCTGGGCCGTCAAGTGTCAGCGTGTGAACGATTCAACAAAACATCATCGATATGGGCCCACTCGTGTACGCGTGATGACTGCACAACACAGAGCATTACGCCTCGCCTAAGCCTGTCAACACCGGCATTGGGCTGTCGATGCCTCGAAACATTTTGCCTAGTCGAAGGAGTCTCGTATCAAATTGTATCGAGCGGATGGACGTGTACGGGTATAGAGACAACCTCATGGATCCTGCAAGTCAGCAGGGGATTGTTCAAGCTGGTGGAGGCTCTGTAATGGAGACGGGCGTTTTTTTTTTTTTTTTTTTTTTTGTGGTTTTAGGGCGCAAAACTTCTATGGTCATTAGCGCCCAGAAGGAGACGGGCGTGTGCAACTGGAGTGATTTGGGCCCCCCTGATACGTCTAGATACGACTCTGACAGGTGATACGTGGGTAAGCATCCTGTCTGATCATCTGCATGAATTCATGTCTGTTGTGCATTCCGAGGGACTTGGGCAATTCCAGCAGGACAAAGGCGACGCCTCATAGGCCCCGAATTGCTACAGAGTGGCGCCAGGAACACTCTTCTGAGTTAGAACACTTCCACTGGCCACCAAACTCCCCAGACATGAAAATTGGGATTCCTCGCAACGTGCTCTTCAGAAGATGAGGTGGCCGCTTCTGTGGCCAGAACCTTAGGTCCAATAGAAAAGGTTTTCATATCTGACCTCATCGACGGAGCAGAATGAAGTGTTGAAGGATCATGTCGACAATCGGTGTTGGGAGTCATTAAGCCAACAAGTCCACGTCATTTCATATTTACCCTGTAAACGCATTGTGATGGCCAGAAGTAATTATATAAATGCACTAATAAGAGGTGAAGTGGACTACAGAATCGACGCTAATGAAGGAAGTGTGTTAAGCACACGGAACCAAACGTTATCCGAACTGGAAGAGTCTTAAAGGAAGCAAAACTGAGGGACATTTACTTCGTCCTCAAAAATCATTTGCGCAGATTTGGGAAGGAAATGAAAATCTTGCTCTCTACAAGAGTGTAATCGATTGTCAAACAGCTGTTAACATTGCTTTGGAAGACTCAGACTTTGGAATTCATCCAGAGGGTAATGCGAGAGCAGTGTAATTTAGATGGGACAAGGCAGAACTTACAAGTTTGTTACGTTTTTACTATAAACAAACGTTTGCTTAATGTCACATACTTTGTACCCACAGTGAACTGGTCATTAAATCATTTTCTTTTCTCTTTTGCTTCAGTAATGTCATTTTACTCCTCTGTAACGATAATACACGTACATCCATCCCTACAGAAGCAAAACTCTGTAGTTCGCGGAAACAGATGCAAAAGTCGGTGAATCCAAATTGTCTTACGTTATAACTCGTAAGACAAAACATTAATATTTGTTAGATTTTCAGAAATATATTCCTTAGGTGAACGTAAATCTATGATAAAAAGGAATTTTTAACTTTTGCTATACGAAGGACCCCAGGAGTCTCTTGTGTTTCCTGGAAAAGAAAAACGATGTTCTGGTGAAGTCGCTGCATTTTGCTTCTGGGTGCCTCAAATTAGAACATTAAAACATTAAAAATTAGCTAGGGGAAAGCTTTGTGCAAGATGAGTGTCGCATTTGATGAATACTGGAAAAAAATATCGACAGTAAATTTCATCCCAATATGTCGACCAAGTTCAAATCAGTCTAATAGATTACAATGAATGTGATTCATATCAACCATTTTATGCCACAACTAAAGTAGCAGAGAAAGCAGTAGATAGCAGCCAATGGTGCTTCAACGTAGTTCCCATTGTTTTCTGGGATGCAGTAGGAGATTTCGTATTGATTTTCTTGCAAAGACAAACAATAACAGTGAACGAGAGAAGGTGCCATTGTTGCAAAGAAAAATATCAGTTTTCACAAAGATAACACACATGCTCAGAAAGATCGGAAATCACTGTGCTACAACTGTCCGGATAATTACCCTATACATTCTCCTTGGTACCGTCTGACTTCGAGCTACTCTGTTCTTTCACACAATCTTGGTACTAGAAATCTTTCAAATAAAGAGTGTAATCATTAATTAGTGTATATCATATCATCCTGTATCAACTGCATTGATCATTGAACTGTTAAAAATGATCTAAAAAAGGCCTATGATGAAACTGGCGAATTTCAACGAAAAAGCACGTTTAAGTAGCAGTAAACTGTTGTATTATTAGCCCCCATTACAGTACATCTTCCGGCTTCTGAAAAAAGCAGTATTCAGTTCGTGTGTTTCATGGTTCACCTCTTGGTACCTACTAATCGATGCGTGTTCAAAATATAGCCACTCCGAAAATGGACATTTCCTGACGAAGGTCTTAATAACTCTTTTATGCCAGAGCTGCTCGCAGTGAACAAGTTCGACGAATACTGCTCTGCCATTTAATTTTAACGTAGTTTTAAAGTGCTCGTGGCGACGTGACTGTAAGTGGGGAAAATGTATGGTAACCACTTTATTTCAGCTTTTATATTTGGCAACACAACGCGCGCCAGCCCCTGAAGTCAATTAGTCTACGCGCACTGTGTGTTAAGCTATTTACAGAGCGAGTTAATGTGTACTGCTATGACTAAATAATGGAGTAGCTTCCATCCATACGAAAATATCGAAATACAATTAAAGCCAGTTGCTCCGAGAAGAGTTCTGTGAACACATGATAATATGCGTTGACCACGCGTGATAGAAATTACCTGTCAATTGCAAGTTTAAATGCCACTAGAGCATATACGAATTTCCTTTCTTGTTTCTTTAAAGCATTATGTCATTCTAAAAATAGTTGAGGGATTTTAATGAACTTCAAAGAAATGAAAACGGTGAAATGGAATAGAGTATTCCATTACTAATTTCCAGGTGATTATGTTCTATTATCCAGTACCTTTCTTCTGTGTAGTCATTTCATATTATAAATTTAATAACACTCTGACAGTCTTAAAACGTATTTCTGCTCCAGTAGAAATTAAAACGTAGCCCTAGTATGTCTCTAAAGTATTACAACAAAAAATAATCCATGATATAAATACCTCCAAGAGTCCCTGCCGTAAATCAGGAATATACAAACTCGAATGCGATACATGCCCAAAATACTACATTGGGCAGACAGGCAGAAGTTTTGAAATTAGATTCAAAGAATACACTGATGCCTTAGGACTTGGTAACTTGAACAAATATGCATTTGGAGCCCATATTGCCGGAGAAAGCTAATCAGTGAGAAACACTGAGAACAACTTAAAAATTTTACATCCAACAGAAAAAGGAGCCACTAGGAATATATTAGAAGAAATAGAAATACACACATACAATAACAGCGCCCCGGACTATATCCTTAATGAAAAAACAGAGTTAGCTAACACCCCTCTCCTGAAAAATTTCCCAAAATTATTTTCCAACCACCAAAGCAAATAATATTAGTACGAATATCTGCATATCAAGTAGCAAATTTATATGTTACTATAATTTTCATGATGCTAAATGTAATTAAATAATTTACTCTTTCACCTATACAGTACCAAGAAAAAAATAAAGGAACAACTTCAGAATTTATGTATCAGTATCAACTAAAAAAAAAATCAATGTCTCTGTACCAGTGTAAAAGGCATTTCAGTTGCATAAGTGAATACATGATCCTTTCCAAACATATGTCATCTTCAAATGTTACGATATATCATAGCATCTTTGATACTCATATGTTTGTAAACTCTTTGTATGTATGAAATCATGTGGTGCGTGGTAGAGATCTTCTCACTGACAAATCTAAATTGTTCAGTGAGAAAAATTTATGTGAGCAACAATAAGAATGCAGTGTGAATGTACTCACATCTGTTGGACGAATGTTATGAAAACAAACACTCCGAAGCGACATTTCACGTAAGTCACATGCAACGAAAATCTGTAACGCAACCATCTGTGTGTGAAGTGCTTATAATTATGTATTATTCATATTTTAGGACAATTAGTCTGTAAAAAACACACCCCATGTCATAACGAAAGCGTGTAAAACGTCTGAAGATGAATCACAACGATTCGAAATCGGTAACGGTACCTTTTGAATAAAGGAACTGAAAGTAAATTTCTGGCCGGTTGCTGTCCCAACACCATCAACATTTGTCTTCAAATGACAGCCACGGTCTCCATGTCATCATATGAAAAAATTGCATCAACGCTATTCATTTTGCCAATTTTCCACTGGAAATGAAAACGAAAAAAATCAACTGTGTTTCTAGTGTAATAACGAAAAAATTTCATTTCCAAGCATTCGCTCATATTATGATACAGTCGTACAAGGAAATATGCATAATTTACATTTGTATAAGTGCAGTATCCAAATTAAGAAACATAGTATTCCTCTATGCTTAGCGCAACTGCTTCTCGTGTCTACAATCCGATTTTTTAAACGTCTCTATGGCAACGCCTCTTCGTAGCTCTACACAAGGCCACTGTTTTCACCTAAAGCCGTTTGAGATTCGCAGTTGAAAGCTGTCAAAAGCCCTGCCCGGCATCAGGAATTTCCTTAAGTTGATTGACCTGTAGGAGTGTCTTAGTAGTGAACTTCGTCAATGGTGCGGCAGTTTTTGACGCATCTTACTTTCCATTAAGTCATTTCGCCCGAACTTTGATAGGTACGTTGTTCTTATCCCCGCAGGGATTGTTGCCTGACAATAACAGGAATGTGTAACAACTTCCGTTGAAATCGGTCCAGCGGTTTAGAAGGAAACGTGGAATGCGTGCGCGCGCGCACGCGCGCGTCCGCACACACACACACACACACACACACACACACAGGTTTTTATACGTCCTATTTCTATTCTTCTTCCAAAATTTCTTCACATTTTACACGAATATTTCTTTAAGCCACTGCATCCAGTTGTACTAAATCAGATGATTAGTGGATAGCAGTTAAAAATATTGCGTTATTTCAGCTTTTTGTGATGCCCACTCTCTAAGGATTTCTTTTACAGTTTAATCTTTTCATTTATTGGAGATTTTCAGATGTTTGTTGAATATCGTTGTATAAGTACACGAACGTCGCCTAAAAAAACATTCAAAGTAACTACACTCCTGGAAATGGAAAAAAGAACACATTGACACCGGTGTGTCAGACCCATCATACTTGCTCCGGACACTGCGAGAGGGCTGTACAAGCAATGATCACACGCACGGCACAGCGGACACACCAGGAACCGCGGTGTTGGCCGTCGAATGGCGCTAGCTGCGCAGCATTTGTGCACCGCCGCCGTCAGTGTCAGCCAGTTTGCCGTGGCATACGGAGCTCCATCGCAGTCTTTAACACTGGTAGCATGCCGCGACAGCGTGGACGTGAACCGTATGTGCAGTTGACGGACTTTGAGCGAGGGCGTATAGTGGGCATGCGGGAGGCCGGGTGGACGTACCGCCGAATTGCTCAACACGTGGGGCGTGAGGTCTCCACAGTACATCGATGTTGTCGCCAGTGGTCGGCGGAAGGTGCACGTGCCCGTCGACCTGGGACCGGACCGCAGCGACGCACGGATGCACGCCAAGACCGTAGGATCCTACGCAGTGCCGTAGGGGACCGCACCGCCACTTCCCAGCAAATTAGGGACACTGTTGCTCCTGGGGTATCGGCGAGGACCATTCGCAACCGTCTCCATGAAGCTGGGCTACAGTCCCGCACACCGTTAGGCCGTCTTCCGCTCACGCCCCAACATCGTGCAGCCCGCCTCCAGTGGTGTCGCGACAGGCGTGAATGGAGGGACGAATGGAGACGTGTCGTCTTCAGCGATGAGAGTCGCTTCTGCCTTGGTGCCAATGATGGTCGTATGCGTGTTTGGCGCCGTGCAGGTGAGCGCCACAATCAGGACTGCATACGACCGAGGCACACAGGGCCAACACGAAATAGTCGATGCGAAAGTGGAAACTCGGAACTGCCGTACTGGAGAAGAAAATTTATTGTATCCTTTTCTAACAAAACATCTCGTAATTCACTATAATCTCTTCGGCGGAACGACTGAAGGCCAAAATCTGGATTCTCAGTTAAGAATTTTAAAGTATTTCATTTCGGAAGCGAGTCCAGTGACCTTTAGGCTACGTCACTTCTATCGGTTCCGTTTTAGGTTACTCTTTTAGACAATATATTTCACAAAAAAGGGTGAGGAGATTCTCAGTCTCCAGAAATGACATAATATATCAGCATGAAACTTACCAAAATTTCTATAAGTGACTGACGTCAGAGATGCAGGCGTATAGATTTTGCGTCTGTTTGTGCAAAAACCGGCTCTGTTCGTATAATACAACCAGAATGCAGTGGATACGAGGTCTATGTCGCGTTACTTGACTTCGGCAAGGCATTCGGCAAAGTTCCGCAGTAGCACATTTTTATTTAACCTTTATATATTGTATTTGTTTGTGCAACAGTATTAGGGGTACATAAAAATGCTTACGTTTTCAGTATTTGTGTTTCACATCATACAATAATAGGCGACAAATGTTGATTATAACACAGCTGCTTAGCTATTCAGTATTTATTATTTTATCCTGTAAGAAATGAATAGTCTACTGCTAGACACATCTATATGGAGAATGTATATTCAGAGTATCTCAAGTGCACTTTTTGCATTGCTTTCGCTTAGACATGAACCACAAGCAAATTTTTTACTTGTAAAACATTTATCTCTAATTTTACTTTTCTTGCACAATAAAACTTGGAGTTGTTTGCGCTTAACGACTTTACATGTTCCTTCTTGTTCATCGGCAGTCAAAATGGATCGAGTCTGGAGTTGCTGAGGGCGAGACTCTGTAAGGTGTCAGGGAAATCCAACACCTTCCGTGAAAACCCTGACATGATAAGCAAATCCAGTAGTATGTCACATAGCTCCGAATAAATCGTGACATTAAATTAACCAAAGTAATACGAGTAACGACTGAGCAAATGGAATACTACAGACTAACACAAGAAGCTGAGAGCATGTCATACGTTCCCACCATGAGACAGACGCAGTTCTGAGGGGAGAAACGAGAACAGAAGCTGAGAGCAGAACCGTGCTAAGCTAGAAGGCCCTACGATAAGGGACGGGCACCCACGTCGTCAGCTGACCACCAGGACCACCAGGACCACCCCCAGCACATGATAAATGCTAGAGCCCTCCAGAAGAACAGTATAAATCTTACAATAACAATTAAAGGGCCACACGAGCCGCAAGTTTTAGCGTGAGACTTTTTCGCGTCTCTGTTACGTTGCAAACGTTAAAAACATTGCCCCACCACGAAAAGTAACTGCCAGGACCACCCCCCCCAGCCCATGTTAAAAGCTAGAGCCCTCCATAAGAACAGTATAGATCTTACGATAACACTAAAAGGGCCACACCAGCCGCAAGTTTTAGCGTGAGACTTTTTCGCGTCTCTGTTACGTTGCAAACTTTAAAAACATCGCCCCACCACGAAAAGTATAACGTTTCTCATTGGATAGACAGAATTTTTGTAGGCGGAGCTTAAGGTTAACATTGAGACCCTGATTGGTCAGATGAAAACAGCCAGATTTTTTTTTTTAAACCAACTTCGGTAAATTGTAGTAAGGAGAAGTTAGCGTGGAGTTGCTTCCGAGACGGTGAGATGCGTGGAGCTGTGCCGACCGCCGCTCCCTGACGCTGACTAACCACCGACAAGGTAATGAACGCACGCGATGCCGCATAAGCACGCACAAAGCTTCACTCAGAACTGCAGAAGTCTCATCCGTTACATCCCCTTTTTACGTAATACTAGTGTCGATCGTCAATTAAATCTCATGGTGTTCACATTTTCTACGTAAGTGAAAATCTGAAACGCGATGATTTTTCTGTTATATAATTATTGAGAAGCCACATCAGCCACTGTAATTTACGACAAGTTAGATAAGTAATTAAAGACAATTGAGGGTCACTGTAGACCATTTTGATAGTTTTCTCTTTTGTGAAACTTAATTTAAACCTAGATTATAGATGTGATATGGCATAGGTCATCCTTCGATCCATTGTAGAACTTCGAAACCCATTCAGGGAATATTCGTTCACATTTTTGTTGAACGCAGTTGGTTTTTATCATCCTGTATTAAAACATTTCCTTTTATCAATAGTGCAATTTATAAACAATGTTTTGTGAGTAGAATAAAATTTTCAATGGTAAACTTAACTGCTTTTTAGATGTTATTTTACCAGCTAACTAAAAATAGCAAAGCCTTGAACCCCTTCCACTAAATTTAGTTAGTATTAAGATTCTTTTACAGGGAGTGCAGTGGAGCTGACGCTGGAATCATTAAGTATTTGGTTATACCATCGCTAGTCTCACTGAACTCTTTTGAAGTCTACATGTCATGTGTGGTCTGGCGTCTCTTTACCAGGAAAAGGTCCCAGGTTCAAACTAGTCAATTCACTAAAAAACACGCTCAGAGCGTCGTTGCGCGAAAGTAGTAGGGAGACACGACCTAGAACAGACAGAACTCCCTGGTTGGTACCGCTAATTCTTCTACACGTTCCCTTGCCGGCCGAGGTGGCCGAGTGGTTCTAGGCGCTTCAGTCTGGAACCGCGCATCTGCTACGGTCGCAGGTTCGAATCCTGCCTCGGGCACGGATGTGTGTGATGTCCTTAGGTTAGTTAGGTTTAAGTAGTTCTAAGTTCTAGGGTACTGATGGTCTTAGATGTTAAGTCCCATAGTGCTCAGAGCCATTTGAACATTTCCTTGTAACAGTTCGTGGAGAGGTGGTAGCGCCGCTTATCAACTTTCACAATGAATAGTCAATGATCATAGCCAAATCTAGAAAGCTGTAGAAAACGTGTATGGGTCAGAGTCCTACTACGAATTTGGTGTTACTATAAACTACACTCCTGGAAATGGAAAAAAGAACACATTGACACCGGTGTGTCAGACCCACCATACTTGCTCCGGACACTGCGAGAGGGCTGTACAAGCAATGATCACACGCACGGCACAGCGGACACACCAGGAACCGCGGTGTTGGCCGTCGAATGGCGCTAGCTGCGCAGCATTTGTGCACCGCCGCCGTCAGTGTCAGCCAGTTTGCCGTGGCATACGGAGCTCCATCGCAGTCTTTAACACTGGTAGCATGCCGCGACAGCGTGGACGTGAACCGTATGTGCAGTTGACGGACTTTGAGCGAGGGCGTATAGTGGGCATGCGGGAGGCCGGGTGGACGTACTGCCGAATTGCTCAACACGTGGGGCGTGAGGTCTCCACAGTACATCGATGTTGTCGCCAGTGGTCGGCGGAAGGTGCACGTGCCCGTCGACCTGGGACCGGACCGCAGCGACGCACGGATGCACGCCAAGACCGTAGGATCCTACGCAGTGCCGTAGGGGACCGCACCGCCACTTCCCAGCAAATTAGGGACACTGTTGCTCCTGGGGTATCGGCGAGGACCATTCGCAACCGTCTCCATGAAGCTGGGCTACAGTCCCGCACACCGTTAGGCCGTCTTCCGCTCACGCCCCAACATCGTGCAGCCCGCCTCCAGTGGTGTCGCGGCAGGCGTGAATGGAGGGACGAATGGAGACGTGTCGTCTTCAGCGATGAGAGTCGCTTCTGCCTTGGTGTCAATGATGGTCGTATGCGTGTTTGGCGCCGTGCAGGTGAGCGCCACAATCAGGACTGCATACGACCGAGGCACACAGGGCCAACACCCGGCATCATGGTGTGGGGAGCGATCTCCTACACTGGCCGTACACCACTGGTGATCGTCGAGGGGACACTGAATAGTGCACGGTACATCCAAACCGTCATCGAACCCATCGTTCTACCATTCCTAGACCGGCAAGGGAACTTGCTGTTCCAACAGGACAATGCACGTCCGCATGTATCCCGTGCCACCCAACGTGTAAGTCAACTACCCTGGCCAGCAAGATCTCCGGATCTGTCCCCCATTGAGCATGTTTGGGACTGGATGAAGCGTCGTCTCACGCGGTCTGCACGTCCAGCACGAACGCTGGTCCAACTGAGGCGCCAGGTCTGAAATGGCATGACAAACCGTTCCGCAGGACTACATCCAGCATCTCTGCGATCGTCTCCATGGGAGAATAGCAGCCTGCATTGCTGCGAAAGGTGGATATACACTGTACTAGTGCCGACATTGTGCATGGTCTGTTGCCTGTGTCTATGTGCCTGTGGTTCTGTCAGTGTGATCATGTGATGTATCTGACCCCAGGAATGTGTCAATAAAGTTTCCCCTTCCTGGGACAATGAATTCACGGTGTTCGTATTTCAATTTCCAGGAGTGTATATAAATACCTTCAAACTAAGCTCAACCCCTCGCAGGAGCACGATCTCCGTTTTATAGGAATGTAGGCTATGTAGTGGTGCCAGCCGTTCACGTGACCCCGTACAGCTGACTTAAGTCATGACACTCAAGTGATGTGTTCAAGTCAGTCAGTTGTACGGGATCAGCTCAATAAGATGGGGCCACGTGGAGATGTGAGCGAAAGGCATGAACAAATTACCACGTTTGCTCGTGACTCTGACATCACCGTGAATGAAGGTGCCAGATTTGTTGAAGTATGAGATCAAAATGGCCAAACTATACACAGGGACTGTTATTCCATGTGCAGCTATGTAACACGGCGTAAGAACAATTTTCTTATAATTTCCGAACCAACAGCGACCGGAGTCAAGTGTCACGCCTTGTCGAGGGCAGTCTGTTTTCGAACTCGACAGCTGCTGATGCTGTCACATAATATAAGCTCGTCTCAACCAGTTTCTGAACGAAAGAACATTTTGAAAAAATATGTGCGCAATGGATATTTTTATTCAGGAAAACGAAAACGACAGTTGCTCACAGCGGCGAAAGCTGCACTTCTTCGACGGATGTAACACCACAAACTGACTGGAAGCGTGTAGTGAGATACAAGTCGATATTTTGCTCTTTTCCGATATTTTGGGGTGTTTCCCGCAATTTCACTTGGGCTCACTCACATAGGCTACGATGAACATGAACAAGGACGGTGCACTTCAACACAGCACTGTCACATTTCAAAATAAGTTGCCAAGCAATGAGATAGTGTAGATAAACAAGTCAAAAATATCAACATCCAGGCGAATACTGCTTAAGACCTAACACAGCGCCGATTTCGTTGCATGCGACCGAACTCACTACGCGGATGCCGAAACCACAATAACGGAAAACCAACAGAGGATTTCGATTGGATCGTGCATCTCAGATCTCAACTTACAGCTGACAGTATTAAGTTCCAGGAATAAACTTCCGAGGGCTAAATGGCCAACATTTCGGACGTATGGCAAACGTAAATATCCCATTAGGATTGTCACGCAATGCCAAGCGATCAAAACGATTACAGAAGTCGTGCTGCCAAAAGCTGACGGCAGCATACACATACTGGTGCGAAACACGAAACTGACACAGAATTAGAAACTATATCTACAGGCGGTCCGCACACCAGACAAACACATATTCCTAATCACTAACCACGTGTCGTTTGCTAAACCAGTCCCAGTGCAGCCAATGCATTTCAGAACACAACCCTAACTACAACTGACAGAAACTAAGAAAAGTATTCGATGTTTTAAGCATTCGATGAATGAGTACCTCAACCATGCCCAGACGGTCAATACCGCGGTTCGATCGCGTTACTGTTTACTGTTTACTGTTTGGCAGGAAGGGCTCTCAACAAGGGAAGCGTCCAGGCGTCTCGAAGTCAACAAAAGCCATGTTGTTCGGACATGGAGGAGATACAGAGAGAGAGTAACTGTCGATGATGTACCTCGCTCAGGCCGCCCATAGGCTACTACCGCACTGGATAACCGCTACGTACGGATTGTGGCTCGGAGGAACCCTGACAGTAACATCGTCATGTTGTATAATGCTTTTTGTGCAGCCACAGGACGTCTTGTTACGATTCAAACAGCGTGCAATAGGGTGGATGATGCGCAACTTCACTCCCGAGGTTCATGGTGAAGTCCATCTTTGCAACCACGGCACCATGCATCGCGATACAGATGGGCCAACAACTTGCCGAATAGACTGCTCAGGATTGGCATCACGTTCTCTTCACCGACGAGTGTCGCATATGCCTTCAACCAGACAATCGTCGGATACGTGTATGGAGGCAATCCGGTCAGGCCGGAAGCCTTAGACACACTGTCCAGCGAGTGCAACAACGTGCAGGTTCCCTGCTATATTGCGGTGGCATTATGTGAGGCCGACATATGCCTCTGGTGGTCCTGGAAGACGCCGTAATGGCTGTACGATACGTGGATGCCATCCTACGACCGATAGTGCAATCATATCGACAGCATATTGGTGAGGTATTCGTCTTCATGGACGACAATTCACGCCACCGTCGTGCACATGTTGTGAATGACTTCCTTCAGAATAACGACATCGCTCGACTAGAATGGCCAGCATTTCCTACAGACATGAACTCTGTCGATCATGCCAGAGATATATTGATAAGGGCTGTTTATGGAGGACGTGACCCATCAACGACTCTGAGAGATCTACGCCGAATCGCCGTTGAGGATTGGGACGATCAGGACGAACATTGCCTTGATGAGGTTGTGGATAGTATGCCACGACGAATACAGGCATGCATCAATGCAAGAGGACGTGCTATTGGCTATCAGAGGTACCGCAGGGTACTGCAGTCTGCACCTCCACCTCTAACCGTCTCGCTGTATGGTGGTACAACATGCAATCTCTAGTTTTCATGTCAATAAAAAGGGCGGAAATGATGTTTATGTTGATCTCTATTCTAATTTTCTGTACAGTTTCCGTAACTCTCGGCACCGAGGTGACGCAAAACTTTTTTGATGTGTGTAGTATGGCAGCAGAAATTGGTACATTTCTTAATGTATTAATGCATAATCGATTAGCACTGGAAAAAAATTGTCTTCTAAGTCTCTGACTCTAGACCAGCCTTACATCTGCCACAAAACTGTTATAAATATAGCAATAGCAACCCTTTCATGATGAATATTTAGAGGGTTGCAAGGAGGCTGGAAATTAATTGGAAGAAAGGTGGTACTAATACTGGTGAAGACGCACTGAGATGTACTATTTAATGAGGAGGCAGACCAACTAGAAGAACGAGAGGCACATAAAGGATAAGAGCACAATAAATATTTCTGTAATACTTGACTGTGTGTCAGAGAAACATTCTTCAAAAAATGATGAGATGCGTGTTAAAAAATCGAAGTGCAACTGCAAGAATACAATCTAGTACATATTCTGTAGCTGTTTCGGGACTGATATTTAATCACGGATGCAATGAGATACATTCATCCCCAATAAAGGCTGTCGATGCACTAAATTCCTTCTTAGAGAAAAAATATGACGTACATCGTGAATTTTTGAACATTAAAGTTGTCAACGGAAATCGGTAAATACTTAAAAGCGCTCTTGAACTTATATTCTGAACATTCATCTTTCTATTGATTTTATGGTTACAAAACAATGTAGAATAATTTACTTAACGTTGGAATCATTGTATGATGAATAACATTTTCTACATATGAATTGCAAGGAAAGTACTATCAGTGAGACCTACAACGTAATGCACTACTTGAGCTTCAGCACTCGTTTGTGTACATGTTCAATATTTGTGCCGGTCAAAGGCCAGAACGTTGTCCGTTGCACTAGGGAAGCCTCGCCACACAGAAGATGGGAGGTCTATACGACGTTCCCTCGTGGTGCATTACAGAAAGCCGGACGTGGGCTGGCGGTCTTGGGATAGGCACGGACAAAGGCCAGCCGCTATATAACTCCCGTACGGTACATCAAAGCGACGTCCACCGCAAGGCGGGCGCTGGAGCAAAAGCACACATACGTCGCTACGCTCGTGTCGACTTTCTCGTCCCTCTACTGCCTCCTGTTCTTGCTGTTGCGAGGTTCGCGTGCATACTAACAGAACTCCTCGCTGCAACAGTCCCTACATCCAACATGTCTGAACAAATTATGAACTTGCTCACACTTCAAAGGTAAGCGTAGTCCGTTAGCAGCGACCACGTAATACACCAAACAGAGAATATGAACACAGTTAACTAATTTGCTATGCTGTATGACACTAAACTTGGAGCAACTGGAGGCGAGAGTCATTGTTGATGTAAATTAGCACGAGACACGTTGGAAACACAGCTGATCAGCTATCTACATGATTGCCGCTCTTAGGCAAAAGATCGTTAGTCACACATAGTAGAGACACAGAGTTTATTATTGAAGGTTTGGATTGTACAAATTAGGGAAAACAAGCACAGGAATCTTTTCATATTTTTCAATATACTCCAACATAGGCGAAAAACATTGCAATAGCCAGGTTTTAGAAATGTGAACGAAAAGGAACTATAATTCTCAGTGCGTAACGTACTAAAACTCACGAGGAAAAGACGGCGTTGTAAGCCGACTTCCCAGAAAGAAGAGAGATGAAAATACGGGAACGCAAGTCTTGGCTTGTCTATAGATACTCGGCCGTTTCTGAGAAACTGACAGTCAAAGTACACTGATATAACATCGCCCTTATTCGTCTACGAATAGTGTGTATGATGAATGATTAAAAAAAATAAATGAATTGAAAATTAATGTGAAATTCTTTTCGGTGAAATTCCTGTAGAGTAACTTGATTCATAATAAGCTCCAAGGGCTAATTTTACCCAAAAGTAAACCGTTACGCTTGATTTGGTCCGAAATTATTGACAACACTTGAAATGGAAAATTAATGCGAAATTCTTTTCGGTGAAATTCCTGTAGAGTAACTTGATTCATAATAAGCTGCAAGGGCTAATTTTCCCCAAAAGTAAACCGTTACGCTTGATTTGGTCCTAAATTATTGACAACGCTTAAAATTTTCACCAATATTAAAAATGTTTCTTTTCCGAGTGAGATTCTTATGAATAATGTTTCCGT
The DNA here is from genome assembly GCF_023864275.1 of Schistocerca cancellata. Lineage (NCBI taxonomy): Eukaryota > Metazoa > Arthropoda > Insecta > Orthoptera > Acrididae > Schistocerca > Schistocerca cancellata. Next base: position 831,877,575 of record NC_064626.1, on the reverse strand, counting down.
GGCAAACCTGCTTTCGTGAGGCCCTCGTGCTGTTAGGAATTTCTGTTTCGAATTTTTCTTCGATCGGTATCAACCACAAAATGCAACTAATTTTTCTCAGTAATAAACATAAGAAAAGAACATATGAATGAATAACTAATATAAGAATCAAATCTAAGAGTACGTTAACAAACACAGCCTGAAGCAAGAGAAAAATGTCATTGAACTGACTGGGAATCGAAACCTAGGCCTTCTGATCATAGTACGGCATGAAACACACAGATAACGAGACTTAAGTTCATGCAGTTATAGGCCGATACCTGCAAGTATGACTTGGGTCAGAACGAGGTCTTTGTTGTCATAGCTTTTAAACACATGTTCGTTAGTTCACAATTTAACACGAATTCTGTAGTTACTGCTGTTCCAGGCTAACGAATCTTTTTAAGAGATGACCAACCACTACTGGCTACCGCTGAACTACATAAACTTCACTGCAAAATATTTCGGATTCCAATGTCATTCTTAACTGCTGTCTACGAAATGCCTTTTAATTTTTCGATATTAATTATGAGTCGTCTCCAGAAATTCTTATGGGAACAATTATCTGCACTCATTACTGACAAGTCTGATATTTTCCTTAACCTAACCTTGAAGAAAGATAAAGAATAAATCGGTTATTTTGTATTTATTTGAAATGAAGTTCGTATATTCTTTATGCCACCAGGACTTAAACTGATAAGTGCAAATGTACTTGACTTAAACCGAGAAATTTTGCTAGACAAAGTTAATCGTAGTTCATGTCTAATTAATCTTTGGTAGAGGTCCATGCAACACAGATTTCCGTGTTCAGCTTGACTTATATTCTTTGTGATAATCTACGATCAACCACCTTATACAGTCGATCCTAACAAAATTATGTGCAAATGTAATTACTGTTTCTCGTACTTCATTCTATCCTACTACATGCAAAAGATATCTGTGTGGGGTTACAGGCTCAGCACAAGTAACATTCACAGGTGTGACACGCTACAGCGGTACTTGATCTTTAATGCCGCTGCAGGAGCCTGCCAGGTGAGTTCTCTTACGTGGGTAAAAGGTAGTCCAGCGGAGGTGCAGAGTTATGGTCCTGCGGTGCTGTGGCGTAGCAGCCGTAGTGCTGAGCCACAAACTGCACGGAGGTGCTGTCCCTAGCGTTGTCTGCGGTCAGCGCCGCGTCGCCGTCGCAGGTGGGGGCGGCGGCCCCTGCGTCTGTGTAGCCTGATCTGCCGGAGCCCCAGCGCTCTCGTTGTTTGTAGCTGCACAAGACGCAACAGCGACGTGGTGGTCCGAGCACACAGATGGTAAGGCAGTAGTTGCATTGCCCAGGAGTGAGAGCACAGGTGTCCTGCTCCCGACATGAACAAGCTGCGGACGGGCAGATTGGTTATTCATTCACCAAAGATCGGTCCGGCCCTCATCCTCGGGCATTCACAGGTGTGTCCTGCAAGAATGCAGTTTGCCTAGTTGAAGTTCTCCGCCGGACGGCTGTAGATTGTAGCAGCAGACTCCAAGCTGGATTTGGCTAGTAACACTTGGTCGTATTCAGCGGGGCATCCTGCAACTATCCGCTCCATTGGGACTTGGTGGTACAGAGACTTAAATATTGCGATTAAGTTTTAAAAAGCAGTCCTACGTAGCACATTGAACTTCATTGGTTCAAAACGGTGCGTTTCATCTGGGTAGGGCATCCTCAGGTTATCTCGTGTGATGTAGGTCATGACTCATGCCAGTGTACAATAAGACCACGCCCATACACTGTAAGCATGGCCCTGGAACAATGTGCTCAGGACCGATCCGCACTCGCAGGGATGTATACACAGTAATGATAGAATCAGAAACTATTTAATATGGTTTAGAAAGCTCTAGCATATCATTATATACACTATGTGACCAATAGTATCCGGACACACCCCATAACCATACGTTTTTCATATTACGTGGATTGTGCTGCCACCGAATGCCAGGTAGTCATTAGGCATCGCGATAAAGCAGAAAGGGGCTCTCCGCAGAACTCACGGACTTCGAACGTTGTGAGTGATTGAGTGTCACTTGTGTGATACGTCTGTACGCGAGATTTCCACACTGCTAAAATTTCCTAGGTCCACTGTTTCTGAAGTGATAGTGAAGTGGGAACGTGAAGGGACGCGTACAGCACCAGTGCTTACAGGTCGACTTCGTCTGTTGACTGACAGAGACCGCCGGCAGTTGAAGAGGGTAGTAATGTGTAATAGGCAGACATCTATCCTGACCATCACATAGGAACTCCAGACTGCATCTGGATCCACTGCAAGTACTTTGACAGTTAGGCGGGAGGTGTGAAAACTTGGATTTCATGATCGAGCGTCAGCTCTTACGCTCACGCCGGTAAATGCCAAACGACACCTCGCTTGGTGTAAGGAGCGTAAACGTTGGACGACTGAACACTGGAAAAACGTTGAGTGGAGTGACGAATCACGGTAGACAATGTGGCGATCCTATGGCAGGGTGTGGGTATGGCGAATCCCCGTTGAACGTCATCTGCCAGGATGTGTAGTGGAAACACTAAAATTCGGAGGCGGTGGTGTTATGATGTGGTCGTGTTTTTCATGGACGGGGCTTGCATCCATTGTTGTTTTGCGTGGCACTGTAACAGCACAGGACTACATCTATGTTTTAAGCAACTTCTTGCTTCCCACTGCTGAAGAGCAAATCGGGAATGGCGACTGCTTATTTCAACATGATCGAGCACCACTTCTTAATCCACGGCCTAAGGCGGTCACACGATAATAACGTCCCTGTAATGGACTGGCTAGCACAGAGTCTCGACCTGAATCCTATAGACAACCTTTGGGATAGTTTGGAACGCCGTCATCACCGTCTTCACCGACCGACATCGATACCTCTCCTCAGTGCAGCACTCTGTGAAGAATGGACTGCGATTCCCCAAGAAACATTCCAGCACCAGATTGAACGTATGCCTGCGAGAGTGGAAGCTATCATCAAGGCTAAGGGTGGACCAACACCATACCGAATTCCAACATTGCCGATGGAGGGTGTCACGAACTTGTAAGTCATTCTCAGCCAGATGTCCGGATACTTTTGACTATGTAGTGTAGTACATCTGAAATTATCTAATGTCCTAATTTCTCTTATATTTACAGAACCCTCTAGTATGATCCTTACACCAATTGTTTTCAGTGACAGAAATTTGCTGTTTGGAAAATCCTACAAATCTGGTTTCCTTCTCATTATTTTCCCAGTTCAAGTCGCCAAATATTTTTTTCTTCTCCTCCTTTCTAATTAACTGCAGTCCACTATTACAGTGAAATCTTCGTCTAAGTTAATGCAGCAAATAATTTCATTCATATCATACCACAGAACACATCTTACGTGCAACAGAAGCAGTAAGGACTACAGTCGATTCGAATATGACGGTTGTACAGGGAGACTTGTAATATAGCCTGTGCGATTGCCTTATGGCGACTGACGTACTGACAGTCGTGAAATTGGTGTGGAACTGTGGATGGAGAGAGGCAAATAGGTCATGAAATTCATCTGTTCCATGCGTATCTTCGTTTAGTTTCTGAAAGGGAGTAATTAACTCAGTAGCAGTATCAATTCATTTTATAAATGGTGCAAGTGATTGAGTTCCTATATTCGTGTAGATATTATTGCTACAACTCATTGCTAAAAGGGCGATCGTAAAATTAACAAATTATATATTGTACTGATCTTATTTTGGATTTTGCAGCTCTTCTTATTTCTGTGCTTGCTAAGATAAACTGCAAAGAAATCCACCTTATGCAGGACACCGTCCTATATTTTTATTTTAATCAGACATGTTTCAGCAATTTTTGTGCTCTATTCACTGGGTGTTTTAGTTTTTTTTTTTTCTTACATGACGCTATTCATATATTCTACAGCTTGTGGTTTTTTGGTGTTGAGGTGATTTTTCCCTTGATAGCGTCGTGTTAAAGTGCTTATTTATTTACTGTTACACACGAATTATGTATGTTTTACGATAACGATGGAAGCTGAATATTTTGTCACTCAAGCACAAAATTTCTGTCGCAGTGGTGTCAAATGTCCTAAACGCCCACCATCTGTTGTAATAGACGTTTTCAACCGCTGGTACAAGGACTTCTGGACCGACTGAAGAGATTCCTTCGATATCAGTGCACACAATATAACAATACGATGTTTTAAATCCACTTTGGTCGTCGGAACTTATCCATAGTGTTCATCTTTGAATTTACTCCAGAGAAAAATTCCAATAGCGTCATAACAGGGGAATACATTCCATAACCGGTTTCACCTATACGACCTTCAATATCTGGCTGAGCTCTTTTCTACCTGTAAGCGAGAAGAGTTCAGCGCAACAATCGTGCTGGTGCTACAAACGTTTACATAGTTCAAGTGGTACTGAGATTAAGGAAAAGTTACGCAATCTCCAGTAATCTCGCAACGTACGTTCGCACTCGTTACGATAGATGTTTAGTCTGCCTTGGCCAGTATGGAATTTCAGCGGCCCATAAAGCACAGTTTCTTATATTTACCTTTCCACGATATGCAACGGTAGCTTCATCAGTAAAGACAATGTATACAAGAAAGAACCTTATGTCCCGATGCCGCTTGAGAACCAAGCGACAGAATTTATACGTCTTCTGTTATGCCACTGATTGATGTGCTGATGAAGGGATGCATGATGCGGATGGAAACTGTTTGCGCACAGAATGCGAACAGCGCTCGGCTAACTTGTTTCAGAGGCACTCGCTTTTCAGCTAACACGTGGATTACGAGCGACAGCTGCCAGAATATCTATTTCGTTCGCTCTGACCGATTTAAGGTTGATATGGATCAAATGGCTCTGAGTACTATGCGACTTAACTTCTGAAGTCGTCGCCTAGAACTTAGAACTAATTAAACCTAACGAACCTAAGGACATCACACACATCCATGCCCGAGGCAGGATTCGAACCTGCGACCGTAGCGGTCGCTCGGTTCCAGACTGTAGCGCCTAGAACCGCACGGACACTCCGGCCGGCCTGACCGATTTAAGGCTGTACCTTCCGCTCTGCGTAGTATTATGGTGTATCTCCAACAGCATTTTGTCCTTTCGCTAACTAGTCATTATTCTTGGACTCCGTCTGTTAGGATATCTTTCTACAGTACTTACAACGTAACTGTTCCCTTCACGTTGATCCTGCTTTCTCCGTCACAAATTAGCTTAACTAGCTTCTGTCGCTTCGTGAAAGATATTTATTTTTTAAATGAACCAGCACTGGACTTTCTTGAATAACAGAGACAGAATGAAAGCCGTATTTCTTCTGTGCCCTTTCTATATCGGTATCGTGGGTGGTTCTGCGCTCTGTCTGCGCTTTATTCGATGTGACGTATTTCGTTATTTGAGTATGAAATCACGATCGTAAGTGAAAGATCTCTTTCTTATTCAAAACAGATAAACTCTAAAGTTTCAAATATCGCAACTACGTCGAAATTAGTAATCGGGCTTTCAATACGTTTCTCTTAGAACTGTGATACGGTAGTCACATTTAAAGAGGGAAATACATAACAGTATCTCCCTAATTAATGCAATTACTTTACATTACTGATAGTATTGCAACCGCCGTATCAGTCAAACGATTTATGACTACTATAAATCTTAGGTTGGCGCATAAGTTCGTAGCATTTTTCCGCAAGTTAAATAAACACAAGATACAAGAAACACAGAATTTAGTTATCAATAATATACTCTCCTTCACTATTTACACTAGTCCGCAACGCTGGGGTAACTTTTCTATTACGTGACTGCAGAAATCACGTGGTTTTGAGGCGAAGATCCCGTCGAACTACATTCCGAGCGTATTTTCATCTGGGAAGGAAGTTCCTTGAAGGTTGCCGGAAATGGTGAAAATCTGTGGGCGCGTGATCAGGTGAATAAGTTGGGCCCGGAATGGCCTCCCATTCGAACTCTTGTATAGTGCTTTTTGTCAGTCTAGCAGAACGCGGGCTGGCTTCACACAGTATTCTCGGTCGTTGTTCTTCAATTGCGTCTGCAAGACGACGCATTTGCTGACAAGAAATGTGCATCACTGGTATTACACCTCGGGGAAGTAATTCGTCGTACTCCACCAATACTGTTCCATCAGATGAATGACATTACCTATGTTGAATTTCAGTGGTCTCTGTACAGGAGGTTGCTACTTTGCTCTCAACCATTCCTTGTTTTCCTTTGGTTAACATTAAGACGTTATTTTTCGTCACCAGTAACGTCGGTGCTGTGCATGACCCAACTTATGACGAGCAAGCAGAGATGCACATATGGCTACACGCTGATTTTGTGATTTTGCCTTACAACATGCAGTACCCGTAAACTCTGTTTCTGAACCTTCAGCATCGCATCCAAACGTCGCACGACAATGAAATCAAATTTCGCAGTTCTCGGGTACTCTCACGCGGATAATTGTGGATTAATGAGTTTAAATGATTTTCATCATACGCTGTAGGTCTTCCTGAACGTGGAGAGTCACTAATGTCAAACGATCTTCCTTAAAGTGGGAAAACCATTTTCTAGTCGTGGTCTCTCTTATGACAAATATTTCTGGCTGCCATCGCTGCTCTCACCCCTACACTGAACTAAAACAGAAGAACAGGTCTGAAATGTTACGGTTTGTCCTCTTGACTCTCCATTTCCTATCGTTCATAGCTCCATTCACTATCTTCATATGACAAAATGGCTATACGTAAGCTCAAATAGCAGCAGCGGACTGCAAATAAAAAATGAGTATGGGTAAATAAACCCGTAGAAACCGGAATACCAGCATGCAAAACAAAAACGCTACCAAATTGTGCTGCAACCTAGTAGTTTCACACCAGTCTGTGTTTTGAATATAAGCCAAAGCTCTCTTACCTGGCCCCACCCCGTTTCCTCACGGGCTTGGCGTGTTGTCTGGATCTGGGAATGGTAGTAGTAGAGAGTGGCCGGGTTCCCTTTCTGATGCCACCCGTTCCATCCCGGGACAGAATATTTGTACACTGTCTGCGTCTAATATTATCATATGAGAATGAGTAAGAACATATTTCAAATACTTGCGAATAGTGTAACAGAAGCGGGGCGTGGTTAACAGTCCGTTATTCACCTAGTTGGATGTGGGAAACCGCCTATAAATCACATCTAGGCTGACCAGCACACCGGATCTCATCGTTCATCCGCGCAGCAGATTCGCTCGCACCTCTCTGAATCCCGGAAGCGGCTTGCCAATGCGCGCGGCTATTCAGGCGGGTGATATAGATAGAAACCGAAGCAAACGTTTCAGTATTCATGTGCACAAGGTACTTTTTTAACTGTAAGTGTTTTATTTCTGACAAATTGTTGTATAATCCACTTTAATGACAACGTGTTCTAACTCACAATGAATACGTTTTGTAACAAAAATATTTTGAAAAATGGAAACTGACAAGTTATACCGGTCGGAACCGGTTGCCAAAAATTGAGACGAATTTATGCAATCTTGCCCATTGAAAAATTTTTATAAAGTGAATGTTTTCATGTATTTATCCACTGGCCATTTTCCATATCCATTATGGCAGAGTGACCCGTGAGACCAAAGGGCTACGCTCATGCAGCCATTCTCTGGAGCTCGCAGACGAAGAGATGGATGCTCACTAAACATCGTGGAGAGGACGAGGCCTTCATGTGCCTCGAAATATCACATTCTATTTTTTATTATTACCTGATATTCGTTACGAGGAGCAAAATATTGCTTAGGGTGCAAAACGTCGCCCCCAAAAATGGTACATTCTGGACACAGTACTCGTTCATCTTGGTATTAGTCCTTGAGAGCCCGCAACCTAATGTGTTAATCAACTCTATCGTACTATAACTTGAAGGCCAAACACATTGTAATAATAACATTTCTTAAAAATCAGTTTCATGACATCAAATAAATAAGAGAATGTCCGTGTAGCACATGAGTTCCTACAATATTTCTCGGCCTGTACTTGGTAAGTCTCGAAGATTAAATTCCGAGCAGCGTCATACGCAGTACTCTTAACACTGCATTTATTCCAACAACTGACTGACGCCGCAGCACCAATGTCACAGGTACCGAAGACTTACTGTGTATCAATAAACGCTCCAGTACGTTACACAAATAATTAATTTTAAATTATGCCAAAACTTGCTGGATTTGTTCGTATCCATAGCAGAACAAATGTGGTAGGTATTACTACACGGTGAGTAAGGAAATGTACAGAAGACCAGGAAGAAAACTTCGCAATTTTCTGTAAGTCGCACTATTGGCTTCAGGCTATATAAAAATAGAGACGACGTTCGGGCCAGCCGTACATCCATTTGCGCTTTGGAAAATACCGTACAATGGATGGAGGAATGCACATTGTGAATTAGGTGTTTTTACCGCCTTTCCTAATTCATTCACGGCCTTTAAGCAAGAAGAATGATGATTGGTACGTTCCCACTCACGCACGAATTTCCTTAATTTTCCTACGGTGCTCACTATGCGAGATGTATGTTGGAGGAAGTAATATTTTGCTATTGTCGTTTTGGGAACTTGGTCCCCCTTATTTTTACGATTAATGCTCTCCGAGTGTAGAACGCTTTTCTTGGTAGCTTCTTCCACTCGGCGTCTTTCGAGAATTTTTGTGATTTTCTCCGCCGCCTAAAGTGTACATAATTGACTGCGACATTTGAATCCGATCTTTGTTCTTTCATTAACCCAATCCGTTACGAGTCATTGCCTTTCGAATAATAATGTAGAGTACTGCAGAGTGCAAGATTCCGGAACATTTACCTGATATTGTCTTCTCGTTTTGTTAACAGCATGACACCTTAGTCCTGAAGCACCTTTCAGACAAATCTTCTACACGGGAACTTTTCCTGAAGAGTAGGAAACATATTGTAGTGTCGTTCCAGCACAACGCTTTGTTAGGTGAATACTCTGCCAACTTACATATAGAAACTTCCAAGTTCTACATCGCTCCAGGCGGTCAGTCGTCTGTAAAGCATATTTAACATCAATATCGGCATATTTTGCATGCATACAACAGTCTAAACTGTGTTTAAAACTTTATTTTATCAGTATGCATCTTGGTGCCCTGATAACCAATGAGAATATGTCGACATAACTTTCAATCAGTGACTGTTATTGTTTACGACGAAAACAGGTCTTTTGGCAACTTGGAAGTTAAGATCTATCATGCTTGCTTCATTAAAAGTTATTCTCATTGCTGTCGTTACACTTGCTTTTGTTTTTATGGTCTTCACTCTGGAGACTGGTCTGTTGCGTTTCCCCATGCTATTCTGTCCTGTGCAAACTCCTTCATCTCTGAATAACTACTGCAACTTACGTTCTTATCAATCTGCTTACTGTATTTATCTCTTGGACTCCCTCTGCGATTTTTACCCCACGCCCACCCCTTCTTCCCCCACCCCCTCCCATACACACATTTTCCTACAGTATTTGTGATCCCTTGATGACTCACAAAGTGGCCTACCAGCCGACCCCTTCTTCTGGTCAGGTTACACCACAACTTTTTTCTCCCCGGCTCCATTCAGTACCTCCGATTCGCTACGTGATCTACCCATCTAATTTTCAGTATTATTCTGTAGTACCATATTTCAAAAGCTTTTACTCTTTTATTGTCTAAACTGTTTATCGTCAATGTTCCGCTTACATACATAGCTGCGTTCCACACAAATATTTTCGAAAAAGACTTTCTAAGACTTAAATCTAATTTTCTCTTCGTCAAAAACGCTTTCCTTACGGTTGCCACTCTACATTTTGTATCTTCTCTATTTTTGTCAACATCATTTATTTTGTACCCAATTATCAAAACTCATTAACTACTTTAAGTGATCACCTTATTTCCTCCTTTCAAGACACTACATCCTTACGCTTATTGTAGATTTTTTGAAATCTGGCAATGAGTATTCTGCTCCCTGTACATAATGTTAACTCTTTTCTTTTTTAGCAATTGCTTTACGAATAATGCTTGAACATTTGAAAGCGCAGTGTTTGGGAAAATTCCGCATATGAAATCACATAATTTCACTGTGGAGCAACGTTCTGACAAGTTTCCTACATGTTGTATTTGCTGAAGGTTTTCTGATTTTCTCGTTGAGATGTGACCAGTCCTTCCTATCCCTCGCAATTTTACACCGCACAAATGTACCTACCAAGGTGCCTGTAACAAAATATTCATATGTGTGTGAAATCTTACGGGACTTAACTGCTAAGGTCATCAGTCTCTAAGCTTACACACTACTTTACCTAAATTATCCTGAGGACAAACACACACACCCCTGCCCGAGGGAGTACTCGAACCTCTTCCGGGATCAACCTCACAGTCCACGACTGCAGCGCCTTAGACTGCCTATAACACTGCTGAATTTGAGTCGCAGGTCCTTTCCTTGTTATTAACTGACTGCAGCTGAGTTATCTTCTAAATAATTTCTGATCGCGCTTTTAAGCAGCTATATCCCTTTAACTGTTGGGTTTCAAGCAATGAATGATGCTATAACAATTTCGTCGCTGATTTTTCTGTTCCTCATACACTTAACTTAAAAGATTCTAAATGTTTATGGCAGTAGATGGCCCCAACGACACAGAGTATTCAGGAGTAAATTAAAAAATAATGACTTTTAAATCATCAAAGCATTGACGGACGGCTGAATGTTACAAAACCAGGTCATGTAGGACATGCAGCAAGGAAGATATGGCTGCTGGAAACGAAACATTTAGTAAATAGCTGTTTGCTGTGACAAAATATTACACATCCTGGAGGGAAAATCCAAAAAAATACTATGTTTGGATTTTGGAAGAATGTGGTGGAATGGTGTGAATAAACGATTCCTAATTTTTCTAAAAAAATTTCCATCATTGAGACCTCTAAAATTTGCTTCAAACGTTAGGCCTAGCCCAGTCTCAGAGAAGAAACTTCTGTCCTAGGTAATGTAAGAAGAATCTCAAATATGATATTACTGACAGATTTATGTACTTATAAAAAGTGTAACTGGGAAAGGTTCTGTAATAGTCGAGAGGAATTTCGTAACTATAGGACAGGACAGAAATTACTTTACTTTCCGTTGCCATTCTCATAATCTGATACTAGGAATCATTACATCCAGAAATCCCCATTTTCTGTTTAAATTCATGTCCTACTTGATTTTATAGAATGGTAAGTTTAAGCCAGTCTTCCTCGATTTTTCTTAGAATCTAGAATTCAGAATCTTGGTACTAGAAGGAGCACTAGAGGGGTAAAACTGAGGCATATATAAAAATAGAAAACAACGGTATCGACGACCTCGTTGACCATAAAGAAGTAGATGGAGCAAAATGCAGTGAAAGTGGCCGTGTTAAACGTGTTAAACGGCCAGTAGGATTGTTTTTTCAACCCACAGCCAATAGTTCGCTGGATCTACACTTGAGAAGATTAGTTTAAGATAGGACGAAATTCAAAGTTCTGTTGACCATAAAGAATAAAAAAATTGACCAGAGAACAAAGTTTATGTCCTACGAACGTTACCAACGGCGCCGTTTCAGATTCCGCCTACCAATGGCCCGCGCTGAAAGTGGCCGCGCTAACCCTGTCGGTTCGAAAATCCGGAGATTGGCCGGAATTCGCCACGGGAACGGCTGTTCCGGAAATAGCGGCGGGCGCGCCGCTGCTCGCACGTTAATCCCAGCCCTATCCCATTAAGCGCCGGGCCTAATTGTATCGGATTAGCCGGCGCCTGCAAACAGCGGCGCTGCAACCCGCGCGCCCGCCCGGTTTCCCGCGTTCAGTCATTAGGCGGCAGGTTGCATCCCGACACCTCACTCCGTGCAGAGCCCGCTCGTTAGAGGAGCGACTTTTCTGGCCGAAAGTAGATAAAGCCGGCGAGCAGAAATGTCCGAGATAATTAGTCTAGATCTGATACTGTGAGGGCGCAGAGAAATGTGCTCCCCGAGGTCGGATAATGAGCCGCATTGCAGATCCGAACTTCGGAGCCCGTAGGTAATCAGTCTCCTCTATCCATTACATAACCAACGCAATGTTTCTTCTTCAAAAATTGTACTTAATAACCGCAGTCAGTAACAAATCAGTTGTTATAATGTATTTTACAAATGATTGTCCACCATATCTTCCGTATCTATCGGAAAATCATTTGGCAACTGTAAGTGTGAAAGAAATTTCCGCCATTTGACTGCAGATTTGTTAGTGCACTAGTTTTATATTTGTTTTCGTTTGTTTCCAATACCAAATAAATCTGGACTGATAGCAACGATAATTTTTCATTGGCGATAAACCACAAATACTTCAGATCACAGTGAGAAGCAACGACGCAATAGCTGGGGAGTTGAATGAGAAAACTAACGGTCGTGGATCGATATACATCAGCATGTCAGACGCAATCGGACTCCTTGCAATCCAGCCGTGGCGTAGTTCATTCCGGTTGAAGAGGTGGAGTAACATCCTGTTAACGGGTTAACACTTGTGACACACGCCTGTGATCATAGGTTTACTCCTCTGAGAAGAGGGCTCAACGGTACAGAGTACTAGTGGCGACCGACCGTCTGTATGCTCTATGCATCACATTTTAGGCGAGTTTATGAAGTGCTCACAATAAGTTGCCCACAGCATTTGTTGACGATTTACAATGTGTCAAACATCTGGTAAAATTTTGCACCCTACCAATATTTTGAAGCATGTTTGAAATATATGATTTGTTTCTCAAGTTAATTTAGCCAATCATTCTTAAATTTTGGATTGATTTTGACATTTCATAACATTTTGTGCACATTTTTAGAGTGTGTTTTTAATTTATTAAATGTATTGTACTTTTTAACTCATTTTTGCTGATGGTGTATCCAGATCTACAGACAACGGCATTTTTAGCCTCCCTACTACCAAACGTAGCCAAACAACAACGACGCCGTGATTGCAGTATGTGTGGATGTTAGGTTAATTGGAATCTTTGGAAATTAGAGATGTTGTACACTGTTGTACGCTTTTGTTATGGCAATCATTTACGTCTTAACGTGTGCAAAAGTTTGTGGTACGATCTTAACTTCACCAACATTTTCGCTGGGCTTTACACATTCCTTTGATCATTTTATTAATTAGTGCAGCGGTTTTATTATTACTTTTCAGTCTTAAGTGATTGGTTTTATCAAAGAAGTAAATAACTATGATAATTTTATTAATTACTTAAAGTAACATTTAGTTACGAAACATTTGTGTACACCATTGAATGGTAGTATGAAGTATTACTGATAACAATAATTTTAGTAAGTGAACATTTATCTTATATAACGTAACACGTTTGACATGTGCTCCTTAATTAAAAGAGATACTGATACTATGTTGGAGACTGAAATACTCAGCTATTTGTGAACATGCTTGAAAACTGTATGTCAGATTCTTTTGTTTGCCAACTATTTTTTCGGTTGTATCACACAAAGTGGACTATAAGGAAACAACAGTTCCATTTTCTGCATTAGGGATTAGCCTATCAAACCACAATTTCATATCAAAATAGATCGCATGAAAGGTTTTATTCACAATACAAGTTTTCGAGACATCTATTTAATGTAGTAAATATTTACGCCTTTTCTGGGATTGGATTCAAGTAAATTTGGCCCATAGTTTTCCAAATGGTGGTCCTAATGAACGGAATCCCTGTTGGAGGATTTGATTTTTCATTGACTGTAACGTGGGTAAAAACTAGAGGTAGTTGAATGGATGGATTCATTTAGGTGTTTTTCTTAAATAACATAAAATTACAGATCATATATTGCTTTAAATGCAGAAGGTATTGTTGAGGCAACTTCTTCCTAACCGAGTGACTGGAATGACGTTAGCTATGTAGTATGATTCCCGTTCACAAGTAGTAAGCTTCCGGTAGGACTCGTTCTCCTATTGGCACATAACTTTTCTTCTAAAGTATAAAGGGAGAATGTAATGAAATGGCACAAGGCAGATGCCGGATGTATCATCAGCTTGCTCGTTCCCATGTACTCCTACGTTTCTTGACATTCAGAAGGATGACACCAAATCATTTGGCCTCTAAGTTATACTGGGTACTACGCATCATTTTCCTAGATGGATACACCTGATGAATTCTCTGAAGGACACTACTGGAATATAAATATCTGAGTAAATTTCTCTCTTGAACTCTACTCAAACAAGAGCGACAAACGGTCTGATGAAAAACTTTAAAATGAACACAGCGCTCAATCTGCAAACAATTAGTGCAATCCACTAGCGGTCAAGAATAGAAGGAGCGCGTAACGAAACATGATGTGACATTACACTTACATTTAACGTAAGATGCAATAGTTCATTAAATTACACGGGGAACTACTAATTACGGAATAAGCAGTTGTTTAAATAGATTAAATAAATATGTGGCAAAATGTTATTAGAAAGGATACTCCTTATAAAACATGCGACACTACCTGTTTTGGTTCTAAGCGGAAAAAAGGACCTTGAGATACTCTGCACACAATAAGGATGTCTGCCGCATGTATAATGCAGAGATGAGGAATATGCCTGTGGATGTGAAATTACATTGGAAATCTTGAAATCACTCGTCTGATAGCCATAACAAAAAATTATATGTGAGCGTTTACTCATAGATCTGGAAACTGTCCATTTTAAAGTTACTAAGAAGATATTATAAAATTATTATTCTTTCTGAATGGTGTAATGTTACTTAGTAGTGAACGAATAAATAAGTTTAATATGGCAAATATACCCTGAACGGAAACTGCTAAATGTAAACAGGAGATTATTTGACATCAGATGATAGTCTCATATAAGTGTTCGGTGTGAGTATCCTGTTGTAGAAGAAAAGTCTTTAAGAAACATCATTTTCCCCCGGGGGAGTTGTAATCTTGAGACGACTGTTCTCCTTTATAGCTTGGAAACGTATCTTTTTCCTAAGCAAGATTAAATGAGTTGAACGATTTTACAACATATACACTGCAGGAAAACGAAGCAACACCCTCACTGACAAGGTCATTTTCTTGGCAAGTGAAGTGACAGGAAGTGCATCAATGTAGGAGTATATGATAAATTCAGACCAAATGAAAGACACAGGTCACAATAAAGGATGCCCAAACAGTCGAATCATTACACTGGTGGCACGCAGGCGTGTATTCTATCATGCCGACCATCATAGAGCTGCAATATAGCATACAGCGGTAGATTTCCCCAAGGATTTTGGGTTTTTCATCGCAGTTCGGCAGTGGTTCTTGCAGGCCCCGGAGAAGGAGTAACTTCCCGATTCCTTATATCCCATTCATGTTCATATATCGAGATATCTGGTGATCTTGGCGTGCGTGCAGAGCACGATGCTTTGCAGTGGTCGAATGAGCATGTGGACTGTCCTGCTGAATAAGTACATCACCATATTGTCAAACAACGGCTATAGTACACGGTTAACAGCCGGTGCATGTAGCGGTAATTGGTTACTTTATCCTATAGCAACATGATCTACGCCATACAAGTGTACTTCAGTCATTCGGCCACAGACAGAACATACTCTCATCACTGAAGACAACAGAGGACAAGTCCAGTTTGCAGTCGACTCTTACACAACAACAAGTTACTCACACCTATCCGCAGTCCTGCTGCAAGCAGACGGTTCCCAATGGTCCCTGAAGTCATACGACTTGCAAAATGAGCCCAGATTTCATCCTGGGATTATGTTCAGTCTTCCACCATTGTTCACCCATTGCATAGATCATGACGGGTGTCTGCAGTCTGCAGTCGTCCGGAACATGAAATAACCGTGTGGGAATATAAAACAGACCATTGTTGAATGCAGTGAGACGGCACCAGTACACTGCACTAAACACGTGCCGTCATCTGTTGGTACATCTCTGCAGCTTCCCGCATGTCCACACTGTGATCTTGTTCAAACGGCTGAAGCTGTTCAGGAGGATCATGTGCTTGTTGGTGGGGCATCGTTATATTTTACAGTGAATGATAAAAACAGTGTTGACCTCTAAACGCAACGCATTGCTGCCTGCTGAGTGAAAACGGAGGATACACAGACAGGTGTCCTGGGCGCCATCTGATCGCCCACGATTGTGTCAAATTTATCTGTAACACTATCATACCGTGGTGCCACTGATCACAACCCTTGGGGGTAACACATTTTCTCCTGGCAGTGTATAAGTTAACAATAGGAATAACATGAAACACCCCGTGTTTTCTGTGAAGGAGGAACCTCCTATGTAAAGCCAAGAAGATATAGTTGTGAACATAACTAGAATTGCATCGAATTTCTTGCTCATTTATTACCACTTTCTCGTCAGGTGCTTGGATGTGGAATTACAAACTTTCGTGTCGAACGCAGCAATTTGGTCACGGAATTAGATCCTGTATGACTTCTCCTCCATGATAAGAAATTTCAGTGTGCCATTCCGACAGATCTATGTTTAACATCCTTTTTAACATCGTTTCCGGTTTCTCGCAAGGAGGAACCTGTTGCTCTCACTGTACATAGTCATCGCAGGACGAGGCGTTCCATTTCAACTCTGCAGCATTACTTTTTCTCACCGCAACGGTTGTCCTATCACTTTCTTCTCTCTAAATATCTCCTGTTTGAAATATCATCCGTCTACCTTAAGGAGAGACGGTTTAGGGACCATACCGTGTGAGACGCACGTATGGGTATTGTTGGAAGTGGTTTCAGTCACAAAATAAACTCTAAATCGTCCTACCACAGCAAATTTCACGGGATAGCTGCTAATATCAGAACATGTTTCGTATATTATGGAACAGTTTGTAACGAGGGAATGGAAGTTTAAAATTTAGCGTCCCGTCGACAGAAGGATAATTAGAGACTGATCTGAAACTCAGACAGAGAAGGAAACTGGCAATGTCAATTTCAAAAGGAACTTCAGAGTCATTTATTTTAAGCAATATAAGAACCAAGCAAACCTAATTCCAAATATAAGTGTAGAACACAATTTGGAAATTTCTTTCAAGGGAGGCAAATTAACCATGCTGATTATTTTAGGAGAGATACAGATCATAAGAGCTAGTAAACAGACGCCTTCACTAGTATTGTGGCCGAGTGGTTCTAGGCGCTTCAGTCTGGAACTGCGGGACCGCAATGGTTGCAGGTTTGAATCCTCCCTCGGGCATGGGTGTGTGTGATGTCCTTAGGTTAGTTAGGTTTAAGTAGTTCTAAGTTTTAGGGGACTGATGACCTCAGATGTTAAGTCCCATAGTGCTCAGAGACATTTGAACCATTGTTTGACCCACTAGTATTGAAAAAGCAAACAGATCTCAAACGTCGCAATCTTTTAATGAATTTGGATTATTTAGAATCTTTGGACTAACTTTAATTATGGAGTCGCTGTATAGTAATTGTACTTACGGCTTCTTGTAACTCAATATATTTTGTCTTCGCATGTACTCATCCTCTCTTTCCGAGACCGTCCTCACCTCTCCATGTTCCTTGCTTTTTCCTCCCCAATTCCCTCCCCAACCATCATCCCTCCTTTCTCTCACCTCCCCTCCCCCCCTGATTCTTCCATCCCCACCACGTATCTTTCTCTAACGTGCTATTAGTTTTATTAGTTTACGTCACACCCTTGTTCTTGTAGCTCAAAAATGGTTCAAATGGCTCTGAGTACTATGGGACTTAACTGCTGAGGTCATCAGTCCCCTAGAACTTAGAACTACTTAAACCTAACTAACCTAAGGACATCACACATCCATGCCCGAGGCAGGATTCGAACCTGCGACCGTAGCGGTCGCGCGGTTCCAGACTGTAGCGCCTAGACCCGCTCGGCCACTCCGGCCGGCTACTCTTATAGCTCAAACGCTATGTATTTAATATAATAGTAAGTCCTTTAATGCAATGGAATATTAACATGATCTTTTATATTTTTATCGTTGTATATGGCAGCTAAAATGTCTACATTTTCAATCTATTCTGTAAGCGAGTCCCAAGGTCCAATCAGCGCACTGATCTCAGGCACCTCACAGTGGTACATGGCGTGCATGACTTTCGCTCTTGTTGTCGTCCGCGCACTACGTCGATTTACAGTGTTTAATGGTCTACTGTTACCTGAACTCCTCACGTCCATCAGTCGTTCTTGAGCACAGAAGTCTTTTCTGACGGCCTTACTACTGTCATCTCAAACATATGATGTCATCTAATTCATATTTTCTTGATGGTTACACCTTATCACGTGAGACCTCGACACAATTTTTTTCAATTATTCTTTCATTTAGGTCTACTTATAGCCGCTGTTGTTCCTCCCTCGGCATTAATTCTACATCACTTTCATTTTAGGGGCATCTGACGCTCTTTGAATGTAAATCATCAGTGACAGCTGGGTTTATTAAGTCTGACTGTCGTTGGTGGTTGCGTCAGTTAGTGCTGCTCATTGCACCTTCGGACGCTCAGTGAGCCATTTAGATAACACAGGACATTAGAAATTGTAAATAATTTTATGTTAGCGGCTCATATCTTTTGTTATTTATTCACGCACAATGATTTTTATTTTCTGCTATTAAGGATATGAACTTAGTAACTCATAGCTCGGATCGTATAAAATTTTGCTTAAAGAATTTTTACGCAGAAATACACCTGAGGACGTACCTGCTTGGTACGAAACGGGTTGTACCAGACTCTGAGCGAATACAAGAAAGCAGCTAACGCATCATATTGCACCTTCAGTCGATTTTACTAGCATTTATACACTTCAGTATATTTTAAATTGTTTGGGTGTTCCTTTCAGTCTGTATAATTATTTTACTTGCAGATGCCGTACTTACAAGATAGTTTGTAAATCCAGATGTCTGGAGGAGTATATGACGCGCCGTCTTCCCAACCGCCGACCCGTGTCTCACCACATGCACGGTGCAGCGACGTGTAAAATTATACTGGAGATACATCTGATTAACGGTTATGAGGACTTGAACATAGTTTCAGAAATACAAGTTGACACTCTTATTTTTAACTCATGGCGTCTACGACACAGTTCCCCATTTTACCACTAGTCATATTTGCTACAACAGAATACGTGAGTCATACAGCAGAAAATTTTGGAAATTTGTGGTAAGGACTAGGGGACTAAACTGCTGAGGTCATCGGTCCCCAGGCTTACACACTACTTAATCTTACTTAACCTAACTTACGCTAAGGACAACACACACACCCATGCCCGAGGGAGGACTCGAACCTCCGACGGTGGAGCAACGCGAACCGTGGTAACGTGCCTTACCGCGCGGCTACCTCGCGCCGCTCGTGAAGCAGACATCGAGGTGCAAGAGAAAGACGGGCCGTGGCACATACGTCAAAACACGTGGCACTGCAGGTCTTACGAGTGCCAGCAGCCGTCTTGGCAGGAAACCAGTAACAATTTCAAACGAATTTAATAGTTTTGGAACGTGTGTTTAAATAGGTGCAAAATAACCGCTTCATTGGGAACCTTTTCAATCAAATACTGATTTCCCGTAGGCAATGAACGGAGCCGAACATTCACAAAGTTTGGCGGAGGAGTTGACTAGTGTAACGTCACAAATTCGTTACAGGGCCTGTGTATCTCGTGTAGTGGGACGCGAAATTGAAGCGTCACCCATCCACCAGTGTCAGCCCAGTTTGCAGGTGAATATAAGTTTAATTTAGTTTTGTTTATGTATTTTGTAATATTTTGTAATGGTTGTGAATCGTCTAAAGTGTTCGTATTTATTTTTTTATGTTTCATGTACGGAGAGGGCGGCGCAACGAACGGAGACAGCATCTTCGCTGCCGGGACCAGAGAGAAAATTGCTGGCCACTATACGTCGCGGGTCGACAGCCAAAGAGCAACAGAAGATCCTGAAACCGAGTTGTTGCGTCGTGCTTCTAAAAATAAAATATTTGAGAATTTGTAATGTTTTGTACAACAATGATATCATAGGAAGTTTAATCTTATTGAAAATGTTGGTCCTAGCTTGTAAAGGCTCAGGTTCACGTCTGTATGTAGGAAGATAATAAACTAGTGGATGCTATTAAAGTTGAAATACGTGTTACGAGGATTTATTTATGAACAATTATGTGAATGAATTAATAATATATTTGACAAGATTATTGAATTTTGACAGCGTTCATCGTGACTATGAATCTCAAAAGTTTATTCAATGTGGTTCTAATATCGATTAAATCAGATAACGTGTATCAATACAATTCCTGAGGAGAAACAAACGACATCTAAAATCGAAAAAGTTTACGCAAACCAATTGGCCCGAATGACGTAATTCTGTGCATACGACTCAAATGATGTTTTACAGTTTCGTTCAAGAACCATTCTGAGACAATTTAAAAAGAATATAAATAATTTTGAAGTTGGTTGTAACTGACGTAGGTGACGAAGTCTACACATGGCCATATGTCGAAAGAAAATCATTTATAAAGAACTTACGTCGTTACACTACACTTGTTGGCCCCGGAAAAGATACGGGCTCCTCTTACACACTTCGCACTTTTCCTCTACAGGAAATATTCGCTTCTTCTAGTCCAGCGGATGAGATGCACCAGTAACATACTTTTGCAGGGCATCGAACCGTTACATCAATAGCTGGACGTGGTGGCCGAGCGGTTCTAGGCGCTTCAGTCTGGAACCGCGCGACCGCTACGGTGGCAGATTCGAATCCTGCCTCGGGCATGGCTGTGTGTGATGTCCTTAGGTTAGTTAGGTTTAAGTAGTTCTAAGTTCTAGGGGACTGATGACCTAAGATGTTAAGTCCCACAGTGCTCAGAGCCATTTGTTGCATCAAGCCCCGACAAATATTTCGAATCAAATTTGCTCCATACCTACCGAGTTGCTGCTCCGTACGAAATTGCTAGGAAAATCTGCAATATTGGATTTATCGGTGAAATTGTGCACGTCATTTTAGTATCAAAAACACGTACTGCTCTTGAAATACATCGCGTTGTTAGCCTCAATTACAGAATAATTTATAACTGCCGAATGACTGGTAGAATACACAAGGGTATTAAATGCTAATTGACCAAATTATCTGGATGAAATGACTGACTGGCTTCGTAAATGGAAGAGAGAGTGTACAATCTATGGGGATAAATTACTGAGAGAAGTAACAAACGATGAGTTTTTCAGGGTATTTCATTTTTGTTTCTTTGGCTTAAGAGTGTCTGAATTCAGCCATGACAAGTATAAGGGGCGATACAAAATTTGCCGTTCGCAGGATTCGCAGGTCGTAAAGTCCAGAATCGATATTCCTATCATTTTCATTTTGTTCAACTGATTTCAAATTTTCTGCTTTATTTGTACATTAACATTATCAAAGGTTGCTGTTAACATGATTTATTACTGCGTACATAATGTAAAACGTCGTCTGTCACCATGATTATTGAATATGAGCAACCTGTCGAGAGTTTCCAGACAGAAGGTCTAAAATTAGTGGCAATAAACTAAATTGAACAGAACTGAATTGAAAATCCCAATCGGGCAAAATGGTCGTTAGCACTGAGGCAGTCATCCCACGGAAGCACCAAGCCGAAGATACCCGTTTGTTAAAGGATTGTATCCTGCTGCGTGAAGAAGCACGTAACTGCCTGCCGCACAACTTCGTCCCGCCTTTTTTTAAGGGACAGAAGGCGTTATAATCGTGCTGGGAGATATTAGGACTACAGTGTTCGAGAGTCTCGCCTTGAGATGTAGCTTCAGATTGCTGTTCAGATCGGGCTGCGTCTTGTGTCCAATGACGACCAGCACATAACATAAGAGCACCATTCCGCTACGGTGGCTTTCGACAGACATAATGTGCCCTAGACGTAACTCATTCTCCGATGGATGTCTACCGGTAATTGTCCTTCGGCAGCCAAGAAAAGAATAACAGCATTTGGTAATAACGTCGCCATAATCCGCGTTTTTTGGCACACATGCATGCCACACTAATCCCTTGCCTAAATGCCGATGCTTATATACCCGCAACGGAGTTGCGCTACATTGCATATACGCCTTCGCAACGCCCTCAAAGGGAAACATTTTGATTGCCCCTTCTATATTAAACCAATATATATCCTGGCAGATTAAAACTCTGTGCCAGACCGAGACTCGAAAACGGAACCTTTGACTTTCGCGGCGAAATGCTCTACCGACTGAGCTACCCAAGCAAGAACCCACCAGCAGTCCTTACAGCTTTACTTTCACCACTACGTTATCTTCTGTCCTCGAAACTTAATTCTGAACATATACGTTATTCCTTTAAATTACAGACGCTTTTATAAAAATGATGAAAAACTCACTCCTCTTAGATACAGGTAAAAAGGTAGTGTGAAACTAGAAACACTTAGCAAGTAACCGTCTGGGTTCACTGAATCTGCATAAATACTACCCGGATGGGAGTTCATTCTTCAGTAGTGTCTCAGCCTCTATGTAACTTGTCTACAGGTGGCCTGCCTCTTCCTAAAATGTTGCCAGTACAATATATCGTCGTGCGCCGTCTGTAGTTTCCTCATATTGATTAATGCTCGTTGTCAGAGGTATTCCTGCTTTTATTAATGCTCTATAAAGTATGGCGGTAATTTAAAGCATTCCAATATACAATGGTTGAAATCAGAAACATCATCTAGCTGAGCTCTAAAGGTCATGTCATTGTTCTCTGTCTCTACAAGTGTGGTAACATGTGTGTCCCACATTGATGGAAGCTATTTTATCCATGTGTCGCTTATAGATTCTATGCTCAGGGAACCTCAAGTTTTTAATTGTATAAGGTTCCTACAGACGAAGTTTCAATTTTTTTTAAGAAGTTGGAAAGCTGTCACATCAGTTTTCTTTCCTCAAAGACATTAATTTTCAAAGTACAAGCAGAGTTAGCGTGAGGTCGGTGAAATTTATGAATATAGTGTCAGATTCAGGTGTGAAATACGACATGTAGATAACATGTCGTAAGTTTGAAAATGAATCTTATATACCAAATAACTGCTCATTGTGTTGGCATAACTGTAGAACAATGGTTGTTCATTAGTAGTGTTATAATCGTTAAAACGTTATTTAAGAGTGAGCTGTCTCAAAATTAGCACAAGATAGTACACGCAATTCAGTAGTGGAAGGTACCAAACACACATACTGAGAAATAACCATGTACAATGTCTTACATAACTTTATTTCGCAAATAACTCTAATAAAATTTCTGAGCGTAAAAGTTTCAAAACAACAATAAAGGCCACCAATGAGAAGAACAAAACTTCTATAAGCCATTTACGGTTTCAGCATAAAATTACATGCAATCCCTTACATCTGACAACAGCTTCAAAACTAACAGCCAGGTCTGGCCTTCCCGGAGGTTCCATTCTTCTGTAGCACCACATTTCTTGTCCAAACTATTTATTGTCCATGTTTCACTTCCATACATGGCTACACTCCATACTAAAGATTAGATGGATAGATCACATAACTAATGAGGACGCATTGAATAGGATTGGGGAGGAGAGGACTTTGTGGCACATCCTCTCTACTTCGACCATCATCAGTTATTTTGCTCCCCAAATAGCAAAACTCCTTTACTACTTTAAGTGTCTCATTTCCTAATCTAATTCCCTCAGCATCACCCGACTTAATCCGACTACATTCCATTATCCTCGTTTTGCTTTTGTTGATGTTCATCTTATATCCTCCTTTCAAGACACTGTCCATTAGGTGACAGTGTGACATCATTATCCCAGATTACCTACTCACGCGATCTTCTTAGCTGCAGCTACTTTCCCGCATGTGTCGACAGATTGCTGCTTGGAACGTCACCAAACCCGAGGGCGACGTTGCAGGGCGCCGAGTTTTTGCTCACTTACGGAGGGAGATTGTAGGCACATTTAGGGCAAATTACCGTCCACTTTCACTGACATCGATTTGTTGTAGAATCATGGAACATACCCGTATGTCGTGTTCAGACATAATGACCTTTCTAGACTCTGAGAAGCTCATCTGCAGAAACCAGCACGGTTTTAGGAAACAGCGGTCATGGGAGACACAGCTGGCCCTCTTTGTGCATGATATACAACAGGCTCTAGATACCGGCTCCCAGGTTGATGCCGTATTTCTCGACTACCGAAAGGCGTTCGACTCAGTTTCACACTGTCGCTTGCTCCAAAAACTGAACGCTTACGGCCTATCCGATTACATATGCGGTTGGATAGATAGTTTTCTAACAGACAGAGAGCAATATGTCGTCCTGAACGGGGTGACTTCAACAGAAACAAGCGAACTTCAGGTGTGTCCCAGGGTAGTGTAATAGGTCTGCTGCCTCTTACGATTTACATACACGATCTGGTTGATGGTACTGACAGCGGCATTAGACTGTTTGCTGAAGATGCTGTAGTGTACAGGAAAGTAGTATCACACGAAAATTGTGAACAAATCAATGAGGATTTGCAGAAAATTAATGCGTGGTGTAATGACTAGCAATTGTCTCTCAATATTAGAAAGTGTAATCTACTGCGTATAATAAGGCGAAAATTCCCATTAATGTAAGAGTACAAAATAAATGCCCAATATTTGGAGGCGGTAACATCCGTCAAGTATCTGGGTGTGACTGTGCGGAATTATCTCAAATGGAATGATCAGATTACAAAAATAACGGGCTAGGCGAACTCTAGGTTGCTGTTTATTGGTCGAATTCCGAAGCAATGCAGTCCTTCAACAAAGGAAATAGCTTACAATACGTTACTTCGTCCAGTCTTATTGTTCGTCTGTATGGACCCTTACCAGCTGAATCTAATTCAAGAGATTGAGAAGGTCCAAAGAAGAGTGGCAAGATTCGTGACTGGGACATTTAGCCATCGCGAGAGCGTTACAAATCTCATAGAAAGTTTTAAGAGGGCCACACTTGCAGATAGACGGCGCGCTAAGCGGAAGGGGCTGTCCACTAAATTCCGAAATCCGATCTTCGCCGAGGATGTAGAGCATATATTATTACCACCAACTTTCAAATCGCTGAATGATCACCATTCAAAGATAATGGAAATTGTAAATATGACTTTGGCGTGAATTGTGCCCTCCGCCACATACCACTTGGCGGCTAGCGGAGTATATATGTAGATGTAGAAACTTGAACCTGATGCGTCGCACTGGGAGACAATTACGAATTTTCGAAAAAGTGATAAATATTTTTCACATTGTTGTAAGCATTATGGTTAGTGTTGACGATGCATGAACTCGGTGACGTATAGCAATTTTAGGAAAGCGTTTGCTTTTGCTTTTCTTGTTATTGAGTTTGTTGTGACTATTCGAAATACACACATCATAGAAGTTTTGGAGCACCCCGGTTCCCAGAACTCCTGAAGACAGACGTTGACTGTGGATATTGTAACACACACACAGTCCCTTTGACTGTTCAGACATGTCACTAAACCATCCCAAATATGTAAACAAACATGCATGAGCAGCGTCTATTACACTGAGGGGTCCGACAGCCGATCAGTTACAGTCATTCCACCAGGATGGAGGTACACTGTTCGTGATGATGTCTGTAGTTTTCTGTAGTTCAACCATGTCTAGACGGTCAATACTGCGGTTCGATCGCATCCGCATTGTTACTTTGTGCCAGGAAGGGCTCTCAACAAGGGAAGTGTCCTGGAGTCTCGGAGAGAACCAAAGTGATGTTATTCAGACGTGGAGGAGATACAGAGAGACAGGAAATGTCGATGACATGCCTCGCTCAGGCCACCCAAGGGCTACTACTGCAGTGGATGACCGCTAGCTACGGACTATGGCTAGGAGGAACTCTGACAGCAACGCCACCGTGTTGAATAATGCTTTTCGTGCAGTCACAGGACGTCGTGTTACGACTCAAACTGTGCGCAATAGGCTGCATAATGCGCAACTTTACTCCCGAGGACCATGGCGAAGCCCATCTTTGCAACCACGGCACCATGCAGCGCGGTTACAGATGGGCCAACAACATGCCGAATAGACCGCTCAGGGTTGGCATCACGTTCTCTTCACCGATGAATGTCGCATATGCCTTCAACCAGACAATCGTCGGAGACGTGTTTGGAGGCAACCCGGTCAGGCTGAACGCCTTAGACAGCGAGTGCAGCAAGGTAGAGGTTGGCATTATGTGGGGCCGGCTTAGGCCGTTGTTGGTCGTGGAAGGCGCCCTGACGGCTGTACGATACATGAATGCCATCCTCCGACCGATAGTGAAACCATACCGGCAGCGTAATGGTGAGGCATTCGTTTTCAGGGACGACAATTCGCTCCCCCATCGTGTACATCTTGTGAACGACTCCATTCAGGATAACGACACTGCAGCATGTTCTCCATACATGAAGCATATCGAACATGCCTGGGATAGAGTGTAAAGGGCTGTTTATGGACGACGTGACCCATCAACCACTCTGAGGGATCTACGCTGAATCACCGTTGAGGAGTGGGACAATCTGGACCAACAGTGTCTTTATGAACCTGTGAATAGTATGACACGACGAATACAAGCATCCATCAATGCAAGAGGACGTGCTACTGGGTGTTACACATACCGGTGTGTACAGCAATCTGGACCACCACCTCTGAAGGTCTCGCTGTGTAGTGGAACAACAAGCAATCTGTGGTTTTCATGAGCAAAAAAAGGGCGGAAATTATGTTTATGTTGATCTGTATTCCAGCAGTGCTGCCGAATGATTCATCGAAGCACAGTTTACCATCGGCCTTAATAGCTTCATTTGTGCTAGTTTTTCGTAACAAAAATTACCCGCATTACAATTTGTGTCCATCGCTCAGTTCTCTTAAGAATTTCGCAACGGATATTAGACTGAGTATTTTTCGTTTTAAAACATGTGCTGATGTGAAATTTCTCCTGCCATAGTTTCTATGCTTTGTGTTACATATGCACTAAGTTTGTGGTATCATTCTTGATGCGATATTCTCACGTAACCGAAAGGAGACACATTGTTGTAATTTACTGAGAAATCATGCTAGACGCTACGTCATCACATCTTCTTCATGTTTTACGTAATTATTTTCCTTTTTATGGTGGTATACTACATGTACTCCCCGCAGCTGCGGCTTATGGCCTGTAGGGACGATTGCTTTGTCTACTACTGTCTCTTGCCCTCTTGCCTGTCCTAGTTTCGAATGCTTTATGGAAAGAACGAGTGTTGTTGAGCCTCCATGTGAGTTCGATATTTTTACTTTTACCTTCTTAGTCTTTTTGGGAGATACAAGCAGGACAAAAAATTATTTGACTCTTCAAGGAACATAAGCTTTCAGGAGTTTGTAAAAAACATCTCGATGCTCAATGCCTGTGCTGCAGGGACTGCTACTGGTGTTGGGAAAGAATATCTGTGACACTTTTGTTACTAAGTAAACCTGAACTTCCGTCAGGAAGTATTGTGGGCCATCTGATGTTCCTAATATTTGTAAACTATTTAGAAGACAATCTGAAAATCCTTCTTACTTTATCCACAGATGATACTATAGTTTGTCGTGTATTAAAGTAATCAGAAGTCAAACTCAGTTGCAAAGTGACTGAGACACCTGCATGTTGCTAAAAGTGCAAGAGATTCTAAGCAGTAAGAAGTGTGAGGTCATCAACATGGGTACGAATGCCAATTTTATTTAGAACTAAGCCTATTGGCGGCACTTCATGATCAGCATGTAAAACGTAAGTTTTGGTTTATTTTTTATAATATGTAAATTTTTGGACTTTTTGAAATGTACTAATGCACATTTTAGGCGCTTGGCCAGTCGGCCATGCTACTGTGTTTTGCACGTGGCCATTTGATTTGCATTTATGATAACAAGAGGCCTTTTTTTTGCATATTGTAATAAACTCCACTGTATGTATGTTTTGTTTGCAAAATCCTAATTTTTTGAACGTTGCATTTCTAAGTAATAAGACTTCTGAATAAGGCCCATTTATATGGGTTGAAACCTAGGTCAAGAGCTTTTGACTACTATCTTCTGCAACTAGTGGCTGTTTTATTCCATAAAATGAATCCGTTGGATTTCGAGTACACTATAAATCACTCAAATTTGAATACTTTCACTTAAGTTAAATAATTTAGTGTTACCAGTATGGGCAAGCTAAATTGAAACCATCATATACGAAATGTTTTAGGGGAGTCGAACTAAAGATCACGTCTTATTTTTGAGGTGGAACAGGTCTGCTAGAGAGACTGCCTACTCTACGCTTGCCCGTCCTCTTCTGTAATTCTGCTACGCGATATGGGATCCTCACCAGATGTGACTGACAGAAGGCATCAAAAACGCGCAAAGAACTCGATTTGTACTATCGCTAAATAGGGATGAGAATGTCACCGACTTGATACCCGCTTTGGGGTAGCAATCATTGAAATGAGGTTTCTTTCATTACGTTGAGATCTTTTCACGAAATTTCAGTCACCTACTTTCTCCTCCTAATGTGAGAATACGGTGCTGACTTCCACCTACAAGGGAAATAATCATCATAATATAATAAGAGAAATCAGAACTCGCATGGAAAGATTTAAGTGTTCGTTTTTTCTTGCGTGCTATTCGAGAGTGGAACGGAAGAGAAATAGTCTGAAGGTGATTCGATGAACCCCCTCCAGGCAGTTAAGTGGTGATGTAGATAAAATCAGTTGTTCTCCTTCGGATATTATTTAGTTCCTCTATAAATTGAATCCGATCTCGATCTCAGACAGACAAGCAAATTTCGTATTGGTTTGCTAACGCAGTTCAGGTCCTGTTAACGAAGGTTACATTACGGTACGTTCATGAATATAAAAATGTTTTTAGGAACCGACCGGCCTCGTGCGTGTTGAAAACAATGGTAGCTGAACTATGAAGTATGTCGGTCGATAACACAGGGTACCAAATTATCGGATGTTTGTTGCTGTACTGTAGCGAACAGATAAATTTCGTATGACCTGCCTACCAGCGATAAGAGATAGCATGACTGCTGGTGACTTCCCTTTATGCACCTGAAGGATAATTTGGAAAATATTTCGTGTAGATTTCCCCACCATGTTATAGTTCTGGGTGGAGATTTTAATTTGCCGGATATAGACTGGGAGACTCAAACGTTCATAACGGGTGGCAGGGACAAAGAATACAGTGAAATTTTTTAAAGTGATTTATCTGAAAAATACCTTGAGCAGGTAAATAGAGAACAGACTCGTGGCGATAACATATTAGACCTTGCCGGCCGCGGTGGTCTCGCGGCTCTAGGCGAGCAGTCCGGAACCGTGCGACTGCTACGGTCGCAGGTTCGAGTACTGCCTCGGGCATTGATGTGTGTGATGTCCTTAGGTTAGTTAGGTTTAAGTAGTTCTACGTTCTAGGGGACTGATGACCACAGCTGTTAAGTCCCATAGTGCTCAGAGCCATTTGAACCATATTAGACCTTCTGGTGACAAACAGACCCGAGCTATTTGAAACAGTTAACGCAGAACAGGGAATCAGCGATCATAAAGCGGTTACGGCATCGATGAGTTCAGCCGTAAATATAAATATTAAAAAATGTAGGAAGATTTTTCTGTTTAGCAAAAGTGATAAAAAGCAGATTACAGAGTACCTAACGGCTCAACACAAAAGTTTTGTCGCAAGTACAGATAGTGTTGAGGATCAGTGGACAAAGTTCAAAACCATCGTACAATATGCGTTAGGTGAGTATGTGCCAAGCAAGATCGTAAGAGATGGAAAAGAGCCATCGTGGTATAACAACCGAGTTAGAAAACTGCTGCGGAAGCAAAGGGAACTTCACAGCAAACACAAACATAGACAAAGTCTTGCAGACAAACAAAAATTACGCTAAGCGAAATGTAGTGTGAGGAGGGCTATGCGAGAGGCGTTCAATGAATTCGAAAGTAAAGTTCTATGTACTGACTTGGCAGAAAATCCTAAGAAATTCTGGTCTTATGTCAAAGCGGTAGGTGGATCAAAACAAAATGTCCAGACACTCTGTGACCAAAATGGTACAGAAACAGAGGATGACAGACTAAAGGCCGAAATACTAAATGTCTTTTTCCAAAGCTGTTTCACAGAGGAAGACTGCACTGTAGTTCCTTCTCTAGATTGTCGCACAGATGACAAAATGGTAGATATCGAAATAGACGACAGAGGGATAAAGAAACAAATAAAATCGCTCAAAAGAGAGAAGGATGCTGGACCTGATGGGATACCAGTTCTATTTTACACAGAGTACGCGAAGGAACTTGCCCCCCTTCTTGCAGCGGTGTACCGTAGGTCTCTAGAAGAGCATAGCGTTCCAAAGGATTGGAAAAGGGCACAGGTCATCCCCGTCTTCAAGAAGGGACGTCGAACAGATGTGCAGAACTATAGACCTATATCTCTAACGTCGATCAGTTGAAGAATTTTGGAACACGTACTATGTTCGAGTATAATGACTTTTCTGGAGACTAGAAATACACTCTGTAGGAATCAGCATAGGTTTCGAAAACGACGATCGTGTGAAACCCAGCTCGCGCTATTCGTCCACGAGACTCAGAGGGCCATAGACACGGGTTCACAGGTAGATGCCGTGTTTCTTGACTTCCGCAAGGCGTTCGATACAGTTCCCCACAGTCGTTTAATGAACAAAGTAAAAGCATATGGACTATCAGACCAATAGTGTGATTGGATTGAAGATTTCCTAGATAACAGAACGCACATGTCATTGTCAATGGTGAGAAGTCTTCCGAAGTTAGTGTGACTTCAGGTGTGCCACAGGGGAGTGTCATGGTACCGTTGCTGTTCACAATATACATAAATGACGTTGTGGATGACATCGGAAGTTCACTGAGGCTTTTTGCAGATGATGCTGTGGTGTATCGAGAGGTTGTAACAATGGAAAATTGAAAATTGTACTGAAATGCAGGAGGATCTGCAGCGAATTGACGCATGATGCATGGAATGGCAATTGAATCTCAATGTAGACAAGTGTAATGTACTGCGAATACATAGAAAGATAGATCCCTTATTATTTAGCTACAAAATAGCAGGTCAGCAAATAGAAGCAGTTAATTCCATAAATTATCTGAGAGTACGCATTAGGAGTGATTTAAATTGGAATGATCATATAAAGTTGATCGTCGGTAAAGCAGATGCTAGACTGAAATTCACTGGAAGAATCCTAAGGAAATGCAATCCGAAAACAAAGGAAGTAGGTTACAGTGCACTTGTTCGCCCACTGCTTGAACACTGCTCAGCGGCGTGGGATCCGTACCAGATAGAGTTGATAGAAGAGATGGAGAAGATCCAACGGAGAGCAGCGCGCTTCGTTATAGGATCATTTAGTAATCGCGAAAGCGTTACGGAGATGATAGATAAACTCCAGTGGAAGACTCTACAGGAGAGACGCTCAGTAGCTCGGTACGGGCTTTTGTTAAAGTTTCGAGAACATACCTTCACCGAAGAGTCCAGCAGTATATTGCTCCCTCCTACGTATATCTCGTGAAGAGACCATGAGGATAAAATCAGAGAGATTAGAGCCCACACAGAAGCATACAGCCAATCCTTCTTTCCACGAACAATACGAGACTGGAATAGAAGGGAGAACCGATAGAGGTACTCAGGGTACCCTCCGCCACACACCGTCAGGTGGCTTGCGGAGTATGGATGTAGATGTATATATAGATGTAGTAATACAGGTACGCAGTGAAGCGGTTATCGTATTAAGAATACAGTATTTGTCAACCGAAATGTACCAAACATGCTACGCGACGTTGGCTTACAGTCTAAGCACTAGTTTACTATTCGGTAGGATATAACAAAATAATAACCGTACCCAGTCTCCAACGTCGAAGGATCTCCTGAGGCACAGGTCCACTCTTCGTCACCAGGAGTTGAGAGAGTAATCCTCTTTCCGCACCGCAGGCTCCTATAATCCCGCAGAATAGCGCTAGCGTTTGGTTTATGGCTCCTATGGGGCATGCAGAGTGCCAGAAAGTCTCATGTAACCGGATTACATGTAACTCAATAGCCACGTTAGCTACTTTTTCCTTTCCAGTCTCCCAGACTAATGGTAGACATGGCGGAATTAACCTGAGAACCTTGACACAGCCGGAAAAGGTTCTCTCAAAAGGAAACTTCATTCTGTTTTCTCTCTATTCTTGTATTATTCTCAACTACTCGTGCAACTGAGATGAAATGGTCGATGGACGTTTGACACAAACAACAGGCAAGACAAGGGAATCACTTAAGTCGATATTTGAGCGCTAAATTATCTTTATTTACTCTGCTGTAAATTATTTTCAGACTCCATCTACACAATACGCTGGCACCAAAATTTTAGTGAAATCCCTTTCTCAATATGTGAGAGGAAGTGGAATGAGCATTTCTTTTTTCTTTAAAAAATACATTTATGTTTCAGTATTTTCGTAACTGGTTTAGTACAGCCCGCCACGACTTCTACTCCAAAAGGTGTGTAGTTCGTTTACTGTTATAGGTTCGCGGTAAAAACATTTCTCAATGTTTTCAAATGTCTTAGATTCCGATTGAGACCTTTAAATTTTAGCCATTTTTCCGATCCCTACATCATGTATCAACAAAGGAGCAGTATTTTTCCGTGAGCGTGAAATATCAGCTCGGTCTGAAAACAGGATGTTTTATACTCCATCCTGAAGGTGAAAATTGCGTCTCATTATCTGCTTTCCATCATTACATTCAACAAACAAATGAGTGTTTATATTAGTTATTTAACGAGCAACAAGTCAGTAAATTATTATTTTCGGTGCAAAATTGAGGAACTGGGCACATATTCGGCAGGAGAAGATTCTAAATTTTCGTTCGTTCTTCTCGATTTTGAGTTTCCGTATAGTTCCTAAGGCACCTTTGACAATTGCCAAAACAGTCGTAGGTGATTCCTAATCAAATCCTTATCCAGTTGGAACACTTTTACCATAGTTTGTAACGCTACTGCCCGCTCGGGCGTACGTTAGCTCTTTAAAGCCTGTACTGTAATATGTTCACGGGCTTCAACTTATAAACAAGGATTTTAGTACATAAGTTGACCGCGTGTACCTAATTGGAAGCAATTCGGACTTATATCCAGTCAGTAACTACAGTGATGCGTCAAGCAAATGTAAAGTATAATTACTCGTTCGCATGGACAAGAAGTACACACAGTAGATACTACCAATGATTAATAATTCGGTCGCCAGCCTAATTAGGCATAGAGTGAGTTTTTCCTTGTACAAGTGGGTGCATGTACAAGCATAATAACACGTAGTAATGTTGCGTTTTATGGCAAAGTTTGGAACCGGAAAAATCCACTGAACTAAACTTTTCTCCTTTTGTACTAATTTGGACGGGCTATAAATACACAACACCACACTGCAATGATTACTACGAACTGCATTTTGTATATTGATCAGACTGAAATCGGGCATAGATTACCCTAGAATTAGCAATCTTGAAAGTACACATACAATGTCACTATTAAGGATGGATAAACACTAATACACTTAAGTTTAATATGGAACTTAACTTTGCTGGTCAAATCTGATCAGTACACTCCAAGGTTTGAAAGAATGGACAAGAGAAGGGGGGGCCCTGAAACTGTTATGGTCGTTATACTGAAACTATTAAGTACTGAAGGTAAATTAACACTCAGAATTATTAACCTATGGATTACTACTCTTTTGTCTCACTTCTGGATTATTTAACTATCATTCTTTCTGTCTCAAATTAATTAAGTGTCATTGCTAGCTCAATTCAAAAAATTATCTTCCAATTTAATCAAACTGTTGTTCTTTACTAACATTTGCATTAACACACAGAACTTTAAACTTCTTTATAGCATAGATTTGTCTGCTGATAATTCTCATTAACACTAACTTTAAACTTTCAGTTTGGGATACTCGGGTTGCACAACATGTGGTAAGGACCCTGTCTAGGTCAGTGATAAGGATGATTAATTGTTAGGGCAATTCTGGTAAAAGTCACATTATTATTGAACAGTTAGAAACATTTTCGACACTGGTCCACACAGAGACAATTCTAAAGATGAATTAAATGTTTGACCTGTGCAAGTCGGTGCGGCGGATGGCGAGCAGCGAGATAGCGAGAAGCACAGCACACATACAAGCACGGCTAAGGCTCTCACTGCATCGGCACTTTCCTTCTTCTTAGCGTCGTAATCTTTCCAATTTTGTGCCTAAGAATATAGCCATGCCATGTAGTCGTCGGGATCGGCACATCCGAGGCTCAATGGAATCCACTTTTCCTGGATAGCCTCCTCGATACGGTACGTGTTCCTCTGACCGATGCCCAACTCCGACTGTAATACTGAGCCCGTTGTGCCGAACCGCGCCAGTGTGCGTTTTCCCGCACTCGCCTGCCTCCACCTTTTCCCGCTCCCCTACAGGTAGGGTATTCACCACAGGTTTTCTACTCAACATATATTAATACCTTTCCTACGTATGGACCAAGCGTATAAATACAATTTTCACATCTTACATTAGTTTTAACATTAAATACACTTCCCTTTGATTACCACATTACTTGAAATCTAACATAAATAATAATATTCATTTCGAAAGTTGCTCACAAATTCTTTAACATTACACAAAAAGAAAAAT
Source organism: Schistocerca cancellata (assembly GCF_023864275.1). Lineage (NCBI taxonomy): Eukaryota > Metazoa > Arthropoda > Insecta > Orthoptera > Acrididae > Schistocerca > Schistocerca cancellata. The sequence continues at coordinate 831,843,047 of NC_064626.1, read as the reverse complement.
AAATTCAAAACATTGCTTACATTAATTTATCAACATTCAGAAAGAAAAAAAATTTATCATATGTACAGTTGTTGTTGTTACAAGTTGACTTCGCATTTAGCAGGACTGAAAATACGATTGGAGTTACAAGTACTCTAGCCCTCTGGGACTCAACTTTCTTTTGCTGGGTGCGAACTTGACATCGATGGGGTTCCTGAGCTGGTCACTGGTAAGTGCCGCCAGTCTTCTGTCTCCGTAAGCTCTGGGCAAGCTTCAGCGACCACTTAACTGTATGGGTATGGTAGTGGTTCGTTGTTTGGCACACGGAGGGGCATCTCGGCTTGACTGCCCATATCGTGAAGTTGGTAAAAACTGTATAACAAATCAAATTAAACTACATTTTTCCAGAGACCTTCTCAAATCTCAAACATTTTTAATGTGTGTATCCACACTGAAACGACGATGAAAATTTGCACCAAGGCCAGGATTCGAACCAGAGTTTCCAGTTCACTAGGCAGACGGGCTAACCACTACGCCAACCTGGCACAGAGGTTTTGCACAACTGCACGAATTACACTAGCACGCCTCCCACCTCAGTCCAAATTCCCATTCACGTCTCAGACCACTTAGTATCCCCCCTAACCTCGAACAACAATACTAGCACCTATGCCTGGGTTTCAGGCATGATTCCCCATTTCGTCCGATACTGAGGTATTATTGTAATACAGTTGGAGTATCTCTGTAAGTTGTTCGAGTTTAGGGGGAATACCAAGTGGGATGAAGCGTGAATGGTAATGTGGATAGAGGAAGGAGGCGTCCTACAATAGTCCGTGCAGTTGTGCAAAGCCATTGTGCCAGGTTGGCGTAGTTGTTAGCGCGTCTGTCTAGTGAGCAGGAGACACAGGTTCGTATTATGGCCTTGGTGCACATTGTCATTCATCGCTTCAGTGTGTATACATGAGCCATAAAAAACCTCAATCTCGAGGGTTGCCGATAAGAGGCTCGGTTATTGAGACAGTACAGTCGTTAGCGCGCAACCTCTTTGGAACCTGCCGTACCTCTGTTGTATAAGGCTTACGTAGGCACGCGGGGCTCTGTCTGTGTGCACTTTTAGTTCCCTAGTTGTTCGTGGGACCGATATGGAACACTCAAAATTTTCCCGTCCACCTTCCAGAGGGATGGGTGGGCCACTGGTAGGTACGAACATCCAATCTTACGAGAGGGCTCTTGCAGTCAGTCCTCCAGTCCCGGTAATTCTTCAGAATGCTTGGATCTATCGAAGCATATCCGATGCTGCAGTTCAAAATATGTTTATACGTTAAAAGAACAGAGGGCAGTTCTGAGAGTTTCGCCATTCCATATTCAAAGCGTTCAGAGGGCTTAGCTGCCACTTTAAAATCTTTCAAGCGAATGCACAATGGGACACTGTTGGTAGAAATCTCTACCTCCCAAAAAGTGGAGAAGCTCCAGAAAGTTAAATGCCTCGACGAACACGCAACCGAATCCTAGTCACACAACACACTGAGTCACAGAAAAGATATTGTGTCATGAAAAGATCTTGTAGATATTCTCAAAGAAGGCTTGAAATATGAGTGGGCTTTAGAAGGTATCGTCGACGTGCAAAATATCATGAACAGGATGGGTGAGGATCTCATAAAGTCCGACTCCTGTATCGTTATCCTTAACAACAAGAAATTTCCAGAGATATCAAGCAGATTTCCTTCGCTTTAGCATGCGACCCTATGTCCCCAAACCACGCGCTGTTTTACGTGGCAGCGTTTTCAGCACACCACGGTGTAAGGGAAAAACCACTTGTAGCAAATGCAGTAATGCCACCCATGAAGACGTCATTTATACACCAAGTGCGTAAACTACTCGGTCTAGAGTAGAGACTTTAGCGTCTTTATTGAAGAAAGACAGTTACAGGAAATTAAAACAACAAAGCATGAGGCCAAAAAAATCTGTAAGTTCATGCAGCCTCCTAAATTAACTGCATCTTTTGCATCAGCCATTAAGTAGCCTATTCTGACAGCTAATGCCTCTTTGCAAACGGAGGTTGCTGATATCAGCACTAATACCTGTTTTTGTCAGGATTTGCTTTTGCGAAGCTGTAGTTATTTCATAGCCCCCTCCCCGAGAACGTCAGAAAAAGTCACATTTGCTGACATTACATAGCACCCAGCACATTCATAGGCAGAGTCTTGTAAACAGTCCTGCACTGCCTCAGCCTTTTCTGTGGTAGTTCCTGCAAAGCCTCCCCGCACCAAGGAAGCAAACGGAAAGCAAAACAGTAGAAAACCATCAAACTAAACAATTCCATTGGATCGTTAATATTAGCCTTCAAAAAATCAATAACTGAAACAGTCATAAAAATGTTTAAACAAATCCGCAGAACTATAGACCTATATCTCTAACGTTGATCAGTTGTAGAATTTTGGAACACGTATTTTGTTCGAGTATAATGACTTTTCTGGAGACTAGAAATCTACTCTGTAGGAATCAGCATAGGTTTCGAAAAAGACGATCGTGTGAAACCCAGCTCGCGCTATTCGTCCACGAGACTCAGAGGGCCATAGACACGGGTTCACAGGTAGATGCCGTGTTTCTTGACTTCCGCAAGGCGTTCGATACAGTTCCCCACAGTCGTTTAATGAACAAAGTAAAAGCATATGGACTATCAGACGAATTGTGTGATTGGATTGAAGAGTTCCTAGATAACAGAACGCAGCACGTCATTCTCAATGGAGAGAAGTCTTCCGAAGTAAAAGTGATTTCATGTGTGCCGCAGGGAAGTGTCGTAGGATCGTTGCTATTCACAATATACATAAATGACCTTGTGGATGACATCGGAAGTTCACTGAGGCTTTTTGCGGAGGATGCTGTGGTATATCGAGAGGTTATAACAATGGAAAATTGTACTGAAATGCAGGAGGATCTGCAGCGAATTGGCGCATGGTGCACGGAATGGCAATTGAATCTCAATGTAGACAAGCGTAATGTACTGCGAATACGTAGAAAGAAAGATCCCTTATCACTTAGCTACAATATAGCAGGTCAGCAACTGGAAGCAGTTAATTCCAAAATTATCTGGGAGTACGCATTAAGAGTGATTTAAATTGGAATGATCATATAAAGTTGATCGTCGGTAAAGCAGATGCCAGACTGAGATACATTGGAAGAATCCTAAGGAAATGCAATCCGGAAACAAAGGAAGTAGGTTACAGTACGCTTGCTCGCCCACTGCTTGAATACTGCTCAGCAGCAGATAGGGTAGATAGAAGAGATAGAGAAGATGCAACGGAGAGGAGCGCGCTTCGTTACAGGATCATTTAGTAATCGCGAAAGCGTTACGGAGATAATAGATAAACTCCAGTGGAAGACGCTCAGTAATTCGGTTCGGGCTTTTGTTGAAGTTTCGAGAACATACCTTCATCGAGGAGTCAAGCAGTGTATTGCTACCTCCTACGTATGTCTCGCGAAGAGACCATGAGGATAAAATCAGAGAGATTAGTGCCCACACAGAGGCATACCGACAATCCTTCTTTCCACGAACAATACGAGAGTGGAATAGAAGGGAGAACCGATAGAGGTACTCAAGGTACCCTCCGCCACACACAGTCAAGTGGCTTGCGGAGTATGGATGCAGATGTAGATGTAGAAAGACCAACGTGCTTTGGATCTTGGTAACCAAACTCCAAGTTTGCAATAAGAAAGCGCTTTGGGGCATTAAGTCAAAATTTAATTATCCAAGTTGAACATCGAGTGTCTCTCAACTACTCAAAATTTTGAAACCCAAAACCTCCAAATACCACGCCACTCTTTAAGACACTCAGAAATATAATGCACGGCTCGCAGCCACAATTTACTTCACACTATATAATAAAGTTTCACCAGTTAAAAAATCGTACCTCAATAATCAACAAGAATGGACACAATAAAATACACAATCAATGACTTCTTGAATTTAAATCTGGCGCAGGCTTCTACACAGCCTTACAGACGTTGGTCCAGTGACACACATCCAGAAATTTGGCGTCTGCTCTGTCACACATGCTTGAAACAAACATTCTCAAACAACCACTTGCTTAATACGCCAGTGTTTCCACGCCACCTTGTGCAACAGAGATAGAGAGGCGGCGTTAATTTAAACACTGCATTACGGCAAACCAATGATACATGAATTCTTAGTATTGCTCACCACAAGCATGCAAATTGCTGAAACTGGGAGAATGTAACTGAGAAACACTTGCGCAAATCACGACCGTATTGGTTTACACACCCCCGCCCCCACGACCGTATTGGATAACCCCCCCCCCCCCCCGCACTGATACAGAGAAGAAAAGGAAAGTTTTTACTCCAACGCTCACAGAGCAAGCTGTCCATGCATTCGAAAAGCACAAGATGCAATTCCACATTTTAATCGAAAAGGTCAAAATAGTGGCCTGTAGTTAATCACCGACACTTGGTACCCTAACCACCAAGTGAGTTTGAGTTCAGTCGACCTAAAGAAACTTTACTCGAAATGGAGTATAGGGCGAGTTCTCACCAGACGGCGGAGACGACAACCGAGACCGCAGCCCTCACCACGGTGCGGCCTACAAGTACGGACAATGGCACGTTGGGCCAGCAACAACGTGCTGGACTCGCGTGTAAGTGTTGTGGTCAACGGCGCTTACAAGACCGCCTGCCCCACTGCCAGCACCTCTCGGGTGTGAAAGCAGTACGTGACCCGGTAAAAGTGCAGGCTTCCGTCAGTGACTTGCGTAAACACCGCTCTCTCCTCAGAAGTCAAAACTAGACACACTTTTAGCTCTTACCCACCGCTTAAAACTATTCAAGATCGCGGCTGTCACCGTCTCGCTCTTGCGCCATTGAAGCTGAATTGGGACAGAAATCGATACGTACATCTTCGAAAATGGAAACACGTTTCAACTGTGTGACAGTCCTTTTTGTTTGCTCACGACGTTGTCATAGAGCTGAAGCGGGTTTCCTTTTTCCAAGATACAGTTTCTATGCTGTAGTTGCTCAAATTGCATAGTATTTTTGCGATGTGTATATATCAGAACATAAACCTGAAGAGTGGCATTTGTTAATTGACTTCTCGCAAATCAGCTTGAAATGGGTCACTGATATGTACTAGAAATAATTTTACATCCATTCCTATAACTTAATCAGCTGGTGTGAAGGAAAGTTACATAAACACGCATCTCTTGCTGTCTAATATTCGTGTAACGGTAGATTTTAACGTGATAGCTATTTTAGCGTTCATCTGTGATAGAGGAGTAGTGTCTTTGATTCGTATTCAGGATGTCCTGAGCTCAGGTTCAAAACGCGCTACTTTTTAAAATCTGAATAAAAAACATGAGAAACGACAGCCGAAGACTTCCGGCGTAAGAAATCACCCTTTTTCTGCCAAGGATCTTGTCAAAGCAGGCGAAGGAGCGGAAAGAGGTTCACGACGCTCTCTTGCATTTGCAGTGGCAAATTGCCCGTGGAAGGCAGAAGAACAGAACAGAACAGAGCAGAAGAGTCAGCAATAATCAAAGCCATGAGGATGTAGAAGGCACATAATGTGAATTCGCGGGACATGCGGAATGTAATTGAAAAAGTGTCATGATGATCTCTCCATTGGCAGAAGATTCCGGAATAATCCATCATTCGAATCTCCTGGAGGGGCCTCTGAGGGGAAGATGACCATAAGAAGAAGATTGCATAAACAGAGTGTGATGCCGTCAGTCATACGACCACACCGCCGCCTGAGAGATCGATCCGCCGGATGCGACTCTCTCGATAAACAGAAGAACGGCTGTGTTAGCCAAAGAGTACACAGCCAGTCGCAGTACTTATGCTCGCCGCGACGCGCTGCTAGGTCACTTCATGTGCAGCATGAGAGTAGTGCAGTTGTGCCAGTCTACAGTTCGTAGCCGCGCTCAGTGGTCAGCCAGCGCCTATGTTAGTCATCGTCCGCAGCTCAGTCATTGCTGCCATCAAGTCTTTGCAGCTCCGTTCCAAGTTAGCCTTCAAATTCACCGGATTCGACTTCCGAGATTACTACAGATTAATTCGTCACTGCAAGATTTGGAACTTGTAAATTATGCCATTCTACAGACGCTTAGTCTAGTCGCTTCTTCTCTAATTGTCAACCAACTGATCATGGACTACAGAAAAGTTAAATAATAAATACTTTCTTATTTTTTACTACTGCTAATTAATTGTGTTTTCCTGTTGTAGCTACCAAGCAGTCTTGGCATAGCAGAACCCACGTTTCCACCTCCTTGGCTACCTCATACTTACCACCTCATGTTTATGGACTCGATTATGGTGGAGGATCGAGAGCCATTACAAATAAAGAATAAAATTCTACGAGCCGGCGCGTGGAATGCAGCAATTTGAACATGCTACGGAAGCTACAGAATCTAAAAAGAGGTTCAATGTAGATATAGTGGAGGTCAGTGAAGTTAAATGGAAAGAAGATAAGGACTTGTGGTCGGACGATTATAGTGTAACATCAACAGCAACAGAAAATATTATAATGAGAGTAGGATATATTATGAATGTGAAGGCAGGGGGGAGAGTCAATTAGTGTGAACAGAATTGCAAGCAAACCAACACCGACTACAACATTTCAGGTATACGTGCCAACATCGCAAGCAGAAAATTAAGAGCTAGAGAAAGTGTATGAAGATAATGAAAGGGTGATACAAAATTAGATGAGAATGTAATAGTCATGGAAGATTGGAATCCGAGTGTAGCGGATTACGGGGGAATATGAGCTTGTTAGTGGGAATAAGAGAGGAGAAAGACTAATACATTTCAGCCAGCAATAGCGACTACTGCGTTCAAGAATTGCAAGAGCGTACTAGGAAAAGGCCGGGAGATACGAGAAGATTCCTCTTAGATTACATTGTAGCCAGTCAGAGATTTCGAAATCAGATACCTGACCGTAAGGCATACCCCGGAGTGGGTATAGACTCAGCTCACAATTTACTAGTAATGATGAAGAATGGACTGACGTTAAAGGGAATACTCTGGAAGAAGTCTGGAAGGAAACGAAGTACTGATGTGCTGACGAGTGAAGAGATGCGTTTGAAGTTTACTAGGTATATGAATACTGCGACAAGGAACAGTAGGCATGTCTGCTGAAGAGGAATGGCCATATTTTGAAAGGGCAATCACTCATATTTGACAGCTAAACGTAAGTACAAGGAAGATAACTGCGAGGAAAGCATTAGGGGTTCTGCTATGAAAAGAAATGGCATCGAGACCATCACTCCTAGTTGCCGGACCATATGGCAGACGACAGTCATGGTCATCAGGGCTCAGTTCTAAGTGGGACTCATCACTTCAGTCAGTGAGATTCAAGACGGAAGACGGGTCTGGAGACGGTGAGGTATCAACTTCAAAATGGCTCTGAGCACTATGCGACTTAACTTCTGAGGTGAACTTAGAACTAATTAAACCTAACTAACCTAAGGACATCACACACATCCATTCTAACCTGCGACCGGAGCGGTCGCTCGGTTCCAGACTGTAGCTCCTAGAACCGCACGACCATACCAACTTCAATAAGACCCGCCATGCGGCCTGAAAACTGGAAATGATGGTCTCGGTTCCCATTTCTTTTCGTAGCAGAACCTCTTTGGTTTTCAGCCGCGGCACTCTTAGATCACGTCGACGCTATTCTACACCATGTTTTGTTGTCCTTCATACATTGCAGCAAGATAATGCCCGTCCGCACACGGCGAGAATTTCTAGAGCTTGTTTTCGACCTTGTCAGACCTAATCTTTGCCAGCAAGGCCGATGAATCTCCCCTCAACTGGGAACGTTTGTAGCATTATGACTAGGGACCCCTAATCAGCTCTGGTTTTTGACAAAATTGGACAGAATTTGGCACGATATTCCTCAATAAGACGTCCAGAAATGCAATAATTGCTTGCATAAGGGCCAGAAGTGACCAATGCATTATTGATCTGCTCAGTTTGTGAAGCTCTTTCTTTTGATATATCATTCATTTTTTTCTGAAATAGTAATCACTTGGTTAGTGTGTGTATGTACATCACATCTACCCTTTCGGATTATTCCTTCGTGGAGCATCGTTTCTTTTGTCTCAGAGTGTAAGATTTTAAGATTTTCTGATGACATTGCTGTCCTCAGTGAAGGAGAAGACGAATTACAGGATCTGCTGAGTGGAATTAACAGAGAACAGAATATGTACTGAGTGCAAATCGTAGAAAGGTGAAGGTAATGAGAAGTAGTAAAAATGGGAACAGTGAGAAATCTAACATCAGTGTTGGAGCTCAGGCAAGAGACGAAGTTAACGAATTCTGCTGCCCAGGCACCAAATTAACATAATGGATGGGGCAAGGAGGCCATAAAAAACAGACTTGCACTAATAAAAAGGGCTTTACTGGTCAAGAGACGTCTACTAGTATCAGACGAAGGACTCAATTTGTGGAACAGTTTGCGGCAGAAATGATGAGAATGTACTTTTGGTATACAGGATTTATGTCTTCAATTGATACAGCATTGATTGGTAGTGAATCATGGACTATGGGAAAACCTGAACAGAAGAGAATCGAAGCATTTGAAATGTGGCGCTACAGACGAATGTTGAAAAGTAGGTGGATCGAAGAGGCAAGGAAGGAGGCGGTTCTTTGCAGAAACGGTGAGCAGAGGAATGTATTGAAAACACTTACAAGAAGATGAGACATCTGTATGATGAAATGTTACTGTCTCCATTACGTATCAAAGTAGGTTTGATTAAGTATTTTGTGAAATCAATGTATCGTAATGGGGGTGCATTTGTCACTGACATCCAACGAAAGAGGAAATATCCGATTGCCCTCAGTTTAGGGAGCTTACGAAATAATGACAGTTGGAAAGCCTGTAAATATTCAACAATCCGCTGCACGGTTCTCTTTCATAAACATTGTCAAAATTTTCAGCAAACAAGAAATCTTAACGTTACAGAAAACTAGTCAGTGACTTGACTAAGAACAAGTTCATGGGATGTAATATGTCACTGAAAAGACACCTGTTAGACTTCCGTAATGATTTCTTCCCTGAGAAACGCGGCACTGTCAGCCAAGAATGTGGTGGACGTTTCCACTAGGACATCGCTGAAATGGAAAAACACTACCAGGGAAAATGGGCTCCAGATATGTTGGAAAACTATTGTTGGACACTCAAGAGAAATCTTCCTAGAGCAAAGGATAATCGAAAATCTTCTGTAAACAAATTTTAGATATGTAAAATGTATCCTATCTGAAGTTTGAGATTTACTGAAGAGTATAATTACATGAAAAGTTGTTAATGTGATTGTTCATAAACTGTTTGTGATGAAAAAGTTCTGTAAAAAAGATTGCAAACCAGCACTAGAAACAGTGAGAATCACTGATTACAATTTTTTAGCATTAATAAACTCAAGTTTTGTTGACCAGTGCACCCTTTCATTCGCAGCTTCTTAAATTTTGTATTATTTCCGTCATTTCTACTTCGATGTCCAAATTCAACAAAAGGCGAGAGAAGCTGTATCTCAACTTCATGCTGTTTTCATTCCGAACACTTTTCTTTTGCTCTTCCATTCTTGTAGCTCTCTTTTATATCTTGTACATACTGTGTATTACCAATATTTAGCTTTACTTAAACTTCTTTTTTTCTTTTTTTGAGAATTTCAAACATCATACACTCATTCAAATTCTTTTTCTAAATGCTTTCTCTAAATCGACAAACCCACAGAAGAGTCTTATTTCTCTTACGTTTTCACTGCCAAACGTAATGTCACAACTTGGTGTTTTTATCCTTAACCCAACCAAACCAAACGTCGGCTAACACTTCTGTATTATTCAAGTCGATGACTAGGATGCAACAGCTGTTAAACTGATTATACCCAAGCTGTCGTTATACTCCTTTCATATTTTCGGATTGTGAATATGATATGCGTAATAGATCCTGTACGGAGACCTCATTTTAGTATCATTTGGCTGACAAAATAAAACTCGTTTTGTTGCAACATCGTCCAATTATTTAGGAAATTCCGACGGATGGTTACCTATGACTAAGGCCTCGTCTGATTACAGGTATTCCAAACCAAAAATTTTATTAACTAAATCCTGAAGTCCTGCGTCTTTGACACCAATTAAATCTCCTATCTCGTCAGTATCGAGTTCGTACCCTTCAGAGAGCCGTTGAAGTATTCTTATCACGTATACGCTCTCTCGTCTGTCTTTAATTGTGAAATAATTTTTGCAAGTTGTATGTTGACTGTTTTGCTTTGAAATTCACCGACCATTCCTTGACTTGTCCATAGTCTGAATCAGCCCTTCCGACGAACATAGACTTCTAGAAATTTTCACGTTTCTCCTAGATCCTTTTGGCTTAATCTGTCGTCGACATCCTCTTGATTTCACTCCTAGTGACATATTTATGTATCAATTTCCGTCCGTTGTTGATCGTAATTACTTCTGCTGTCGACCAAGGTACTTAAGCTGTTACATTTCCCAACTTTGTCATTACCTTTCACAAAGATGCCCGTTCCTCCTCAACTGAAAAGCAACTTTTGGTATTCATTATCGCTGTGTCTGTAGCATTAAGGAACTTCAAATGCAGTTTAATTTCATTTTTACGCTTTGAAACTTTATTTTCATCCTAATCTTCATCATTAATGGGATCTGAGTCTATAGCTATTATTCAGAACACTTTAAAATCCAGCATTTGTTTTAGAAATCTCTATCTGACTATGATGCAATCCAGCTGGAACCTTCACGTGTTTCCATGCCTTTAACAAATATATCTCCTCCTTTTATGATTCGTAAGTAGTATGTTTGCTATTCCTGCGCGAAATTTTTCGCAGAACTTAGTTGGAGAATTTCATCTCTTGTTCTTACTACCGAACACGTGGGCTATTTCCAAGGAAGGAGCTTGCTTTGATGAGTTGAAATATATGACTAGATAGTAAAACGTAGAGCTTAAATGGTTGAGCTAAATTCGAGTGTTGACATAACGGACCCACACTTTCGGATAATTGAATTAGTTTATGACACGTGTACCAATGTCTCTGTTGTGTGGGAAAAAGCATCGATTCCGAAGAACAAATTAAATCCAGAAACAAAAGGTGTAGAATCAGTTATAAACGAATCGTTATTGCGCGACTATTTCTACGCGTTAGAGATTCGAAATAAATGAAAAATGATGAAACAATAAATGGCAAATGATGAAAACTGCAAAGTAGCTGGTGAAATGGCAGATAGGTAAGGTAAATATTCTTTATATTGCAGTAGTTATAGAAAACGGTCGCCAGCTCATTGTGTGAGTAAACAATATATTACAGTTGTTAACCAATTTGGAGAAGTACTTACATAATAATTAACGTAAGAAAATCCGGTGTGAAGGGGCACTATAACATTGATTCGATCTCAGACTCAAAATAATCGTTAGCGACATGAAAGAAATATAATCGTAAGATCAGTAAAACAAATTCTGCGAAGCATATGACCTTGACTGATAAATGTTTGGCTCTCACTTTGCGTAATAAATAGCTCCGCACAGCCGACCATAAAGCCTACTGTTAATATCTCTACTGTTGTAATTGTAAAGAAATGTTTTGCTTTAAGCAAGATATGTCTTATCAGCGAGTAGCTTTCATTAAGTAACTGCTGATTAAGTTTTGTAGAACACCGTTACATATTTTGAAAATGAGAGCACAAATTATTGATCTAACAAATTTAGACATTCCGACCTATAATAATCTTTAAAAACTTACTGAAATTACTTTCCCGTAATTACTGAATATTAATACTGCCTTTTTAATTGAAGATTTCGCTGAGCGACAAAGTCCATTAGCTTTAACTGTGAGTCTCAGCTATTTTTTAAGTTTTGACACGTTTCGCTTTCTAGACAACTTATGAGAGACAGATCTGCTCAGCAATTTTAGTTTTGTCATCATCAACAGTGACACTCTGTTTTATTTAACAATGACAAGATGGAAGCTTACTTGGTAATTGTTCAGGTTTAAGCACTTGTAACACAGCGGTAACGTTAAGTTAGTAATTATTCACCAAAATAAGACTACCACGGTGGCTACCCTTGATACACCACCAAATATTAGAGTCGTTCTGGTCTTACCTCAGTGAGTGGCTGCTGATACTGCGTATGGTAATAATCATCGACAATGCTTGGCAACAGAATCTTCTTAGCGTCACATTACAATAAGAAGTTTTGGGCCCATAGTGCTGTTCTTTGACGTGAATCTCTTTTGATGCTTTTGCGCTGTCCCCAGTTAACAACATAATTATTCCTGGCCAAAACATACAATTCTTCCTGTTTTGTGTGCCGCTCTACGTGTCACTAACAACCACTACGCCTGAGCGCTTCTGTCAGACTACTGCAAAAGAGCTCGCCCCAAACTGAACTGCATTGTGTGCGTCAGCGCCCAGAGACGATGTTCCGTACTTTAAATATACTCTTTGACTTTCCACAATACAAAATGACTCTGAATATACCAGCGTATTTACTACATGTTATCCCATAATTCTTTTTTAGATATTGTATCTAAATTACATAATCATATTCATTCCTAAAAATATTTACAAAACAGTGACAAAATATATTACGTTAAAAATTACTTCATTAATAAGAATAACCATATTGATACTGAGAAAATTTCTCATGTTAGACACTGCGTTGCGGAACAGATCTAGATGTCTCCAACAAAGCAACCGGGAGGGGAAAAGTTTGTGAGTGGCTTACGGAAATTTGGAAATTTGTGGTAATTGGTATGGGACCAAACTGCTGAGGTCATCGGTCCCTAGGCTTACACACTACTTAATCTAGCTTTAACTTACACTAAGGATAACACACACACCCATGCCCAAGGGAGGACTCTAAACTCCGACCGGGGGAGACGTGCGGCTTACGAATACTGTCACAAGAGATGGGAAGGGGAAGGTGAGAGGAGGAGAGAGAGTAGTGGAGCGGGAGGGAGGAGGGGAGGGGTGTTCGAAGTCACGTTTTATCCAAATAGTAATTTGCGCACTTACTCAAATATTTCAGAGTGTGTTACACAGAAATACTGATGAAGTATAGAAAAGCGTTTTGGCCGCAGAAGAATGTGTTCTGTATATGTTAACATTTACAGAGACATGGCTGTAGCTAAACTTCTTTCATTCTGTTAACCACAATGGATTAATAGTACAACATCAAGGTTTTAATATTAATAGCTGACCAGCTCCGACGATTATCGAATGCAACTTTGCGTAACTTGTTTCATTTCTCGTTCTGTTCATCTATACGAGTTTGATTTAAAGGTAGCAGCAGTCCCAAAATTTGCGTTTTCTGCCACAACGACGAGTTATACGCGCGCTCTGTGCGTTGGGAGCGACGAGTGACGGGTGACAGGTGTGCGCCACCAGTGTCACGGATGTCAGCCATTCCCCGCGAGGTGACGGGCTGCATTCAGAGTGTCACCACAACCTGACACAACAGCCGCGGCACTCCGTCTCGTTTTTGTTACACTCAACGATAGCGGCTCCCCAAGCGGCCAACAAGCGACGCTTCTAATATCTTATGAGTGTGAATACTAACGTTTATATTGATTTGAAACGTGGGTAACATAATTTTTACAAGAGGGAGTGTATGTAGTACTATAAAAACCGACAATAACTAAAAAATAGACCACATTTGTGATTATTTAGTGTCCTAAGGACTCTGGGAGATACAAAACGGTGCATTACAGGGCAGTTTATTCAATATTCTCTTGTAACGTACAGACATTTGCTGAATAATGTCGTTTTCCGTTAAGAGGGGAATGTACATCCTAAACCTTAAATTTGCGTTAAATTTGCAATATTGATGACCCATTATCTCAGAACCTTTGACAGATAGAGATCTGACATTTTTGAGAAATATAGTTTCACAGATTTTCTGATTACTTAACCAGAATCATATTATATAATTAGTTAGTTATGATTGTTTAAAAATTATGTTCAGATTTTTTTAAGTCCAGTTTTGCTTCCGTAGTTAGGAAACCGTTATAGGTACATATGTTTTGGTGGTTCAGTAGCAGAAGCAGCAGCAGCAGCAGAACATACTAAGAGGTAACACAGTATAAAGTTAGATATACGTATCTGCAATAGACCCTAAGGTAATGGGTCAAATATTGAAAAAGAGTCTTTACAGAAAATCAACTTTAAACGATTCATTTGATATTAACTCGCATATGGAGGCATATCAGCTCTTAGACACAACCAGGCGAATAATCAGCATTACCTGGATCCTGTGCTTCACCATCCAGCAAACCTAAAAGCTTCTTTCTTCTCCTGCCTCTTGCCACCATGCGTTATCACAGCGTCACAAACGCCCAAGCGCAGAGTTTTCATTCATAGAAACACACTTTTTGGTCTGTTGGTGCACATGATATTATTGAAAGACTCATTTAGATTTTGCGTTCGACCATGGAGATATTTGGAAGTAAGGTCAGGGTGAGCTAACTCTCTATATATTGATTTAGTGTCTTCAATTACTGCCGATGGTATGCTATTTTTGTTCTTAAATTGTTCCTCTGTATCCACTGCCTGAGCTTTGCAGTAGATGCACCATGAATCAGCACGAGGTGTGCAATGACCACGTATAAGTGTATCATCAACGGATAGTTTATGGAAGAATGAAGCCGACAACGCTCTTTTCGTTCCTTGTGGGTTATTTGTATTGTTTTTTATTGCCGTTCCATATTATTATTGGAGTTCATCAATGTTTTTCATTATTGGAGTTCATCAATGTTTTTGTCTGTAAGTCTTCCTTTACTATTTAGAGTGTTTCCGTCAGATAACTTCTCTTTTTCTTTTGTCTGCTTCAGTTTTGGAAGGCGTGTTTCCATCGATTTTTGAACGCGGCCGACACATTCAACCATTGTAATCTGCTTACCACCATAAGGTTGACTTTACACTATTGATTTGAAAGCCTTCGGATCACCATCCTCCAAGTACTCAGTGTATTACGCACCTCTCTCCTGTTGTGAGCATCTAAACATAGAAACAATTGCGGCAGACTGCATACCGCACTAGTTCCCTCATAATTCTTAGCACAATTAGATTTATGACTTTCATTTGTTACATTGTCTACTGAATTACACTGCCGTCAGTATTTAGTTAGCACTTCGATGTCTAAACCTTTACCTGTGTCTACACTAGTGACAGTTGCAACTATATTTTTAGATGTGTGACCTCTTTTCTTTCATGTTCCATGGTCTGTTACATTATGTAATTCTTCTGTTTCTTTAGCAACAGATTTCATGGAAGCAACAGCAACAGATCTGACACATTAACCAATTACTTCGGTGTATTTAACTGATCTGGTTTGTGGCTTTGGCAAGTTCACTGACGGACATAATATTTGAGCTGCAGTCAGTCCTTTATCTATGCATATCATTCCACACAAGACCCTAAGATTGCTCTCAGACAAGTCATTCATGTACTTTTGAGAAGTCCTGAATGACGTAGAGAGCCTGTAAATTTAGCACTGACTAACAAGTTTGTTAGAAAGTCCAGTCTTTGCAGATGTGTCCTCACTGATGCTAATTTGTCCAATGCAAACCTTACATGAGAGAATATCTTGTAAAACTTGTCCTAACACACACAACTGTAGTAA
Source organism: Schistocerca cancellata (assembly GCF_023864275.1). NCBI lineage: Eukaryota > Metazoa > Arthropoda > Insecta > Orthoptera > Acrididae > Schistocerca > Schistocerca cancellata. Next base: position 831,827,425 of record NC_064626.1, on the reverse strand, counting down.
AACATTGCCTAAACTATTTAGATGACCTGCTTTGCCAATAAAGAAATTCTCGTTGTTTCCAAGTTTTCTCTTCGAACCCCTAGTGGTCGTATTCTTATCATGTGTCTGTGATTCAGATGTATGCTGATTTCCATGGAAACGTCGCTTCTTAAACCAACTCTTCGTTTTAGTCATGTTGAAAAGAGGTATAAGAACGTGTAATAACGCGCCAAACCACTATGGTTACAGTTCACAACCTGTAAAACACTAAAACCACAAAGTAACTCCACTAAACGCATGTGCAATACCGCCATGCAACCTCTTAACACGAACATTAACATGAATTCAAGGAACAAATAACTGAGAACCACAGTCTTCTAGATTGAATAGTTGTGGTTGATAGAGATACTTAAGGAAGTAAGTGCAGACTGACTGGATATTTTACGCTTGCACTGCTAACTTCGAAATAATAAAAACTGCACTTTCAATTGGAATTAATCGACAACTGATGCGTGAAATTATTCTGGAGAAATCAAGTTTCATTAGGAAATAACAAAAGGAAAATGACACTTTTTGTCCAATTTCACAATACGTATATAATAAAAAGTTGCTAGTAAACACCAGAAGACCTAACGTTTTACAGAAAGACGTCATATATCTACCCAACAAAGCAAAGTTTTCTTCGCTACACTCTCAGCCAAATCAGCGCATATGGAACGTAGGAAACTTATATGGGATGTAATATCTACATTATTTAACGTACCAAATAACCCCCCACTACTATAGCTTAAGGAAAAACTATACATACATGATACTAACTCGTCAAAAGCAATAATACTCTTCCCCAACATAGGAAAAACCAATTCCAGAATTGTTGCTAAACCTGAGTCGCAAACGGCAGGAGTTATCAATATATTCGCTTTTGAAGCAAAAGTAATAACAGTTAAAAACATTCGGGTATTAGAAAGCCGAATGAAGTGTAAGAAAGAGCGGATGATTGGTTTTTACAAAAAATTTACAAGTGTCGAGGAATGATAATAACAACAGACAAAAACACAAACTTACATTTTTCATGCATGAAACGTATGTTTATATTATCTAGCTTTCAGTGGAATAAGTTGCAAATACAGACAAATTCGAAAGTATTTCTTCATGAATAATTTTTTACACGTATTTCACGTTAATTCATGTCTTTTTGTAACTTATTAATGCATGGAAACCAAAAATATAACAATAGCTCCGTTAATTAAGTAGAAGATAATTAAAACAAACATTATCCTTACAACTCATGTGACTCTCTGCTTTCTCACCGCTTGGAGCGCTAGAGTCGTTCCAGGCGTCAAGCGGTAACATCTTTATCACCAGAGAGTGTCGTGACTGCATTTGTGAGACTGTGGTATAACTGCGTTTTCTGTTACTGGGACTGAAAGGGACTGTACACCTCACCACTACTGCGCTGCCGCTGAAACTGTTATCCGATAACGTATGCAGCCTGATGTGTCGCTACTTTCAAAATATTTCGAGCTTCCGTACCTACATCCAGACTAAAGTGCAATAGCTGCCTTAATTTTTTCAAAATTTGACGGTGTACGGTTTCGCCTTCACACTTTAGAGTAATGATCCCTCCTACTTACACGATCTTTCGACTCAGTTGCAGATCATTATAGACAAAACTATCGTGCAACAGAAGGAACTTGCGATATGCAGAATAATATGCTGAAGGCGTCTTTCCTAAGAATTTTTTTCTGGTTTTGCTAGATGTTTGAATTTCGTTTTTGCAATATGTAGCTGGAATGAGACCAAAAAAGTACAATTCATGGCGTCTTTCATGCGACGTCTGGTGTAATAGGAAGGTGACGTTTTGTTTTCCGTTACAAATGAAATTATTTTTAAAGTGGTATTTTAACTGCCACTTCAACAGAGTTGCCTATAGTTCAATATTCATTTTACCGGTACCTATAAACAAACATAGTAAAACCGAAAATGTAGCCGGTACTCCAACAGCGACTAAGTAGATCCACTTCTCGGCAGTAGGAGTCAGCGCGGGGCATGGCAGAGCTATCGCTGCTGGAGTGCTTACTATTTTGCATGCTTTGTTATTTCTGGTAATATATATTGATAAAATGAATAAAGATCTAGAATAATTTTGAGCTCGTAAAATTTCGCTTTAAGAATCTTATTGTATGTAACGGGAAACAAACTGTTGGTCTTCGTCGACATCGAGCAGCGCATGAAAGACGTGACTAGCAGTTCTTTTTTGGGCTGGCTCCGGCTATACACTGCGAAATCGAAATTGCAGGTATCTGCCGAATGACCAGAAAAAATGCACCTAGAAACTAATAGAAGAGACACTCGGTATATTAAAATATAGTTGGGACATTAAATATTAAAAATAATGTTGGCACTTTTGCGGAAAACAGTACCGATGTTTTCCTTCATCTACCTGCTCTACCTATATTTTCGTAATAAGGAATATACAGGGTGTTCCAAAAAGGAATCTACAACTTCGCAAATTCATATAAATTAAGTTTTGTCTCGCGTAGTTCGCTAGTGCCGAACCGCACTATAAGGAGCGCTAGCGGCAGTTGCCTTAAAGATGGCTGCCTTTACTGGACACGAGCGTGCTTGCTGTGTGTTTTGGTTTAAAGAATCGAAGTCGGCGACAACAGTTCAGCCTAATTTCCGTACCAAGTACGCTAAAGATGTTCCTAGTAGTCCTACAGTTTATGAGTCGTATGAATGTTTTGTAGAAACAGGATGCTCGGTAAGACATGGGAAATCATCAGATCGTCCAAGCACATCTGATGACGTCGTTGAGCGAGTGAGACAACGTTTTGTCAATAGTCCTACGAAATCTCTCCGGCGTGCATCTTGCGAACTGCAAATGGCACATACGACTGTTCGACGTGTGTTGAGAAACCACTTGCATTTGAAACCGTACAGAATGACCATCTTACAAGCAATAAAGGCCACTGATAATATTGCTCGCAAGAAGTGCCTTGAGCAAAATCAAAGTGTGAAGCCCCTTTTTTCCCGTGAGAGAACCATCAACGGGATGGTGTAGCTGGTTATGTTAGAAATATTTTTGACACCACAGATCGATGAGGGTGAGCGAGAATGGAATGATTACCACATGCAAGATGGTGCACCACCCCACTACCTTTCTCAGTGACCGCTTTCCAGGTCAATGGACTGCCCGTGATGTACTAATTGCATGGCCCCCACCTTCCCCAGGCCTGACACCACTTGATTTCTTTTAAGGGGTTCATCGACAATATTGTGTCCGTACTTCCTGTGGCGTCATGTCCACCTGAACTTAGAGCAAGAATTTACGTCGCCACTGAGTAAGTTACACCTGCAGTGCTACAGCGAGTTTGGAAAGAAATTGACCTGCGATGAGATGTGTGCAGGATAACCAACGGAAGTCACATGCAACATGTTTAGTTTAAGGTAAAAAAAAAAAAAAAAAAAAAACCTTGATGTGTTTCCCTACAAAACAACGCTAAACCCAGTTGTATATTTTCTTTCAATAAATGTACACGAATTTTTAAAGTTGTAAAGTCCTTATTGAAACAATTTGTATTGCTGACTTTTTCAATGGGAACTTACACTACAATTTACTACTTTCATTAATTTTAATGTAAGTGTGCAGTATTTGAATCACTTCTTATTTTTATTCGGATCATCCGTTTCGACCTTTTCCACAGTTTATATTCAGATCCAAATGTAATAGCTACGAGTCGCATTTCGTCATTAGGGCCAAGCTACATTTAAAACTGCAGAAGTGGCTGAAAGATGACCACGGTCCTTTCTTTTTATTTGGTTTGGAAATTACTCCCTCTTGTACCCTATCTAATGAAAGACAATCTAGTCTGACCATAAACGCCTTGAAAGACACTTAACTATATTTTTAACTCTACTTTCATTCGCTAATGCATGCCACAGTTTACTTTGTTATGAGTCTGTATGCTAAAGAAACTTTTAGTATATCTGTTTTTTTGTCAGTTCTATCTTAAGGGCATTAGGCCGTGATACAATGCAAATATCTGTGCTTAACGTTTCATTTCCTAATACTGGAGACATCATCAGAGGACGTAAAGACGTAGTTAGTAATTTCGAATTTATACAAGCTTATACGTCCACACAACGATCCGATTGTCACGTGGTAAGACCGCTGCCTATTCGGGTTGACGTGGTTTATGGATCAATTAGCGGGGAAGTGGTAGGACTGTTCGATTTATTTAGCACTAAGTCCCACGACTAGTCTATTTTCAATCCATCCTCTTTCATGATAAAGTTGATTCTATATTCTGAATTTCTCTGTACATCACAGCAGAGTAATGATCGAATCTTGACAGACCACAGTGTAGGAGGAAGGAGTTCCATGGTTGCTTAGTTCCATGAAGGAGATGAATCTACTGATTTATTCGCGTTTCCAAGACAAGAGTAAGCACAGTTATTGCTTTTGCGTTCCTTAATCCGTATATTAATGTTTTCTTTGTTAGTTATTATCTACGCTTAACTGAATGTGCAGAATATTGTATATTTCACAACACAATCACAAACCTGAGGACCACGGGTCCAGACCTTGGCGTAAATACGTATAAACAGCTTAGCTTGATGACATTGTTCAAGTGCGTATTTACAGAATCTGATGATATCTCTGCCATTGGCAGACGAAAACTCAGGCACAGAAATAAGTCTTGAATGGAGATCTAACACCGATAAAACGCAATTCATCGAGGATGTGTATTCATCTCTTGGTCTCCCTTTACGATTTTTACCCTCCACGCTGCCCTCCAATGCTAAATTTGTGATCCCCTGATGCCTCAGAACATGTCCTACCAACCTGTCCCTTCGTCTTGTCAAGTTGTGCCACAAACTCCTCTTCTCCCAAATCCTATTCAATATCTCCTCATTAGTTATGTGATTTACCCATCTAATCTTCAGCATTTTTCTGTAGCACTACATTTCGAAAGCTTCTATTCTCTTCTTGTCCAAACTATTTATCGTCCATGTTTCACTTCCATACATGGCTACACTCCATACAAATACTTCCAGAACCGACTTCCTGACACTTAAATCTATACTCGATTTTAACAAATTCCTGTTCTTCAGAAACGCTTTCCTTGCCATTGCCAGTCTACATTTTATATCCTCTCTAATCGACCATTATCAGTTATTTTGCTCCCCAAATAGCAAAATTCCTTCACTACTTTAAGTGTCTCATATCCTAATCTAATTCCCTCAGCATCACCCGACTTAATTCGACTGCATTCCATATCCTCGTTTTGATTTTGTTGATGTTCATCTTATATCCTCCTTTCAAGACACTCTCCATTCCGTTCAACTATTCTTCCAAGTCCTTTGCTATCTCGGACAGAATTACATTGTCATCGGCGAACCTCAAAGTTTTTATTTCTTCTCCATGGATTTTAATACCTACTCCGAATTTTTCTTTTGTTTCCTTTACTGATTGCTCAATATACAGATTGAATAACATCGGGGAGAGGCTACAACCCTGTCTCACTCCCTTCCCTACCACTGCTTCCGTTTCATGCCCCTCGACTCTTATAACTGCCATCTGCTTTCTGTACAAATTGTAAATAGCCTTTCGATCCCTGTATTTTACCCCTGCCACTTTCAGAATTTGAAAGAGAGTATTCCAGTCAACATTGTCAAAACCTTTCTCTAAGTCTACAAATGCTAGAAACGTAGGTTTGCCTTTCCTTAATCTTTCTTCTAAGATAAGACGTAAGGTCAGTATTGCCTCACGTGTTCCAACATTTCTACGGAATCCAAACTGATCTTCCCCGAGTTCGGCTTCCACCAGTTTTTCCATTCGTCTGTAAAGAATCCGCGTTAGTATTTTGCAGCTGTGACTTATTAAACTGATAGTTCGGTAATTTTCACATCTGTCAACACCTGCTTTCTTTGGGATTGGATTTATTATATTCTTCTTGAAGTTTGAGGGAATTTCGCCTGTTTCATACATCTTGCTCACCAGATGGTAGAGTTTAGTCAGAACTGGCTCTCCCAAGGCCGTCAGTAGTTCCAATGGCATGTTGTCTACTCCGGGGGCCTTATTTCAACTTGGGTCTTTCAGTGCTCTGTCAAACTCTTCATGCAGTATCGTATCTCCCACTTCATCTTCATCTTCATCCTCTTCCATTTCCATAATATTGTCCTCAAGTACATTGCCCTTGTATAGGACTTCTATATACTCAGTCCACCTTTATGCTTTCCCTTCTTTACTTAGAACTGGGTTTCCATTGAGCTCTCTTTCCAGTGGCTCTCTTTTCTCCAAAGGTCACTTTAAATTTCCTGTAGGCAGTATTTATCATGCCCCTAGTGAGATAACTCTCTACATCCTTACATTTGTCCTCTAGCCATCCCTGCTTAGCCATTTTGCACTTCCTGACGATCTCATTTTTGGTACGTTTGTATTCCTTTTTACCTACTTCACTTGCTGCATTTTTGGATTTTCTCCTTTCATCAATTAAATTCAGTATCTCTTCGGTTACCCAAGGATTTCTACTACCCCTCGTCCTTTTACGTACTTGTTCCTCTTCTGACTTCACTATTTCATTCCTCAAAGCTACCCATTCTTCTTCTACTGTATTTATATCCCCCATTCCTGTCTATTGTTCCCTTATGCTTCTCCTGAAACTCTGTACAACCTCTGGTTCTTTCAGTTTATCCAGGCCCCATCTCCTTAAATTCCCACATTTCTTGCAGTTTCTTCAGTTTTCATCTACAGTTCATTACCAATAGATTGTGGTCAGAGTCCACTTCTGCCCCTGGAATGTCCTACAATTTAAAACCTGGTTCCTAAATCTCTGTCTTACCATTATGTAATCGATCTGAAACCTGTCAGTATCTTCAGGCTTCTTCCGTGTGTATAACCTTCTTTTATGATTCTTGAACCAAGTGTTAGCTATGATTAAGTTACGCTCTCTGCAAAATTCTACCAGACGGCTTCCTCTTTCATTTCTTACCCCCAATCCATATTCACCTACTATGTTTCCTTTTCTCCATTTTCCTACTCTCGAATTCCAGTCACCCATGACTATTAAATTTTCGTCTCCCTTCACTACCTGAATAATTCATTTTATCTCATCATACATTTCATAAATTTCTTCATCATCTGCAGAGCTAGTTGGCATATAAACTTGTACTACTGTAGGAGGCATGGGCTTTGTATCTATCGTGGCCACAATAATGCGTTCGCTATGCTGTTTGTAGTAGCTTACCCGCACTCCTATTTTTTTTATTCATTATTAAACCTACTCCTGCATTACCCCTATTTGATTTTGTATTTATAACCCTGCATTGACTTGACCATAAGTCTTTTTCCTACTGCCACCGAACTTCACTAATTCCCACTATATCTAACTTTAACCTATCCATTTCCCTTTTTAATTTCTAACTTACCTCCCCGATTAAGGGATCTGACATTCCACGCTCCGATAGGTAGAACGCCAGTTTTCTTTCTCCTGATAACGACCTCCTCTTGAGTAGTCCCCTCCCGGATATCCGAATGGGGGACTGCTTTACCTTCGTAATATTTTACCCAAGAAGAAGCCATCATCATTTAACCATACAGTAAAGCAGCATGCCCTCGGGAAAAGTTACGGCTGTAGTTTTCCCTTGCTTTCAGCCGTTATTACTCTGTATAAGGAATAATAATTATAATTATAATACAATTATCTGAAGGTAACTTAATTCTTGTTTCGGATCATGTGTATTGTCTCGCGGCGTTCTTTCTCACATCTCGTTACAGTGCCCTTTGTGTAAAACCGTGCGCACAGTTTCCGATTTACTCTTTGATACTGTTGGCGTGTGGTATCTACATTCATAACGAGAAGAGTTAACGTTATTGTTAAAATTATGGCGATCAGCACGTGTTAACTTCTTAACTCTTTCAGTTTTCTCCTATGTTAAGTGAATAACGTTCCACGAGAAATTCACGCATGGAGGAGGTTGGGAATATGGGGAAGGATATGAGTGTTTTCCTTTTCAGAGGAACAACTCCGACTTCTATTTCAAGCGTTTTGTGGAAATCGTAATCAGGATGACACTACAGGGTTTGCACCGCTGTTCTACTCTCCCGACACCCTCAGTAATTTAGACTCTTTTTTCACTTTCTGAATGTTTTTTTCGTTTCCTTGCTGGACTCCACCTGATGAAATGCTTGAGGGAGAGGTGATTACTTCCCATTCATTCGACGTCCTATTGTGTACATCGTACTCCTCCAGGAAACGAATTCTATATTCTGACGCTCGCATCGGAGACACGATGCCACTACACAAATTAAGCACTGAATTTGAGTACAGTTGATTTCATATAAGGTTCTCTGGTACAGTCGTGCTCAAAAGTATCCGATCGACCTGAATTGCATTTCGCCTGATTGGAATGCAACCAACATAGCGCAGCTGTCTAGCAGGTCCTCTAAGCACCACTCGGTACAGTCGTTTGACTGTTGAAAATGGTTCCAACAAGTCACCACTAGAAAACACTGCTCTGTATCGCAATAACCAAAGATGTAAAGTAATACCAAGGTGCTACAAATATCAGCGAACATCTTATCAGAGATAAGACAGTTCTTCAGGCTTGTAAGCTCACATTTATTTTAATAAATTACATACATGAAATGTTACCACTCTCATTATTATGTCAGATAAGTAATTCACGTAGTAAGTTCGTCGTATTGATAATTTCCTCTTCAAAATAACATACCGTACTTATTATTTAACACAAAATGACATTAATAATTTAAGTTATTCACGAGCAGCTAGTTGAGAATATGTATGAACTTCAACTGACACGACGAACCGTCTCGTTCTGCATATGGATTCAAACCCAGGTCATGCAGACTAAGCAAAGATTTCGTGACTGACGGAAACTAACAGATATTACTGATTAGGCATACAGAGAGTGATATACCTCGATTTTAGACAGTATCAGTTAGCAAATATCAACTTTAAATTACATAACGTAAACATTGTTAATGGACGCGAATTCCTACCCAGCATCTATTGTCCTTGTTAACGAACTACGAGAGATGTTAAATATTGCTTCTTCACAAATAACTTACTTGAAATGCCGTGAGGTAAAGCTTTGTGTTGGACAGGGATTCGAACCCAGAACCCAATTGGATTGTCGTCGAAGCACAATCAACTGTGACATATCGGATTTTTTCGGCATTAGCTAGATGTTTTAACTGAAATGACGAGACGAAGCATTCATATTTTCTTTCCCATCTCTCCAACCCGGCACCTAACGCTGTTATATTCTAGAGAAAACGAACGTTAAAAATGGGTTTGTTACACAAGCAGCAACATGTGAGCATGTTTGAACAAGAAATAATATGACGAAGAGTTCAGTGCTGACTGGGAATCGAGCCCCACACATATCGGTGTTGACTGCACACAAAGAGACGTCAGCTACCGAATTTTTCTCCACCAGCAGCTTGGCGTAAAATCCTTGAATTTCATCCTTGAATTTACAATGATTTCGCAAACAGTTCTGTGTCTCACTAGGACTCAAAAACGTTAGATACCGTTAGTGTTGACAACGAATGAAAATACATTAAAATTCAAAATTATTACCCACCACCAGTTAGGTGTTCTCATGCTAAAGCTTGATAATACATAATGAAAGCTTTAGTGCCGGGCCAGGATTCGAACCCTTTCACGCGCAATGTGTGGAGATGTTGAGGAATCTGCAGTTTTCAACAAACAGCAAATTGCAGTTGAGCTGTATTGTCACGAAGGGATCTAATTCCGCGTTAAGGGCGGTCTGAGTTACATTCCCAGATCAGAACCAATGTTATCGACATACAGAATCTCAAATAAAAGATGGATTAACTGTTCTGTGACTCATCATAGCGTTTGTTTCGTCACTAGAAATAAATAACTAGTATAAGAAAGGTTACTGTTGATAGAGTTTCTACGTGTGGCGACTCCTGACTCTATTGTGGTTCAACCTAACGTCTACTTGGTAGAGAAGGAACATCATGTTTAATATTAATTATGGATCACAATGCGATTATACCCTCTTTACTTGGCGTAGCGAGAAGAGAATAGAAACCGTCTCTCACTATCAAAAATCATCAGCAGAAGTTGGAATCGAACCCAGACCATAAGTACATTAACCTAGCATCATTCGAAGGCACCACCAAATTCTCTTCTCTGTCACTCATTTTTTCTACCGTAACAATGATGCGCCACACTGGATGAGAATTCTGACACACAGACTCCCTGTAGTGGTTTGCAGCATGTTCAGTACATTCATTTACTTGGTTGACCGAATCGCCAGAGCTAGCTGCCTCGGCTACCCAGTGCATATATTCGACTCTATTTTGTAATCACCGAAATAAAATCACGTAACTGACACCAACACAGAACTGCCAACATTGTAGGATGCAGAAATTAAAACAGGAAGTGTTCCGTTCGACTTGAGCTACTCTACTGCGCTATCTGTCTGTTAAAATCGTCGTGCAGTGCAAAATAAAAGCTGTAACTGTCTGTCTCTCAGATGTCTAGATCCGGCCATATGCATTACCTCTCAGCACTGTACAATGCGCAAGTTCTGGAGGAATTGTTGTTGAGTTCTACAGATGTTGTAGCTACGTGTCAGCTAGTAGCGTAACGGTAAGCGTCACGCACAGTTGATATGACGTAGCGAGTTTGAGTACGTTCACTGTTACATTTTTTAAAACGCCATACTGCTGTCTGCTCAAGTTATCGATCTAATGGACCTTTGAACATAACTCCCTTCACTTCTCAACCCAAAATAGTCGCATGTGGAAAAAGGGCTAACTTCTGCGACATTTTGTTCTTTTCAGGTTTAACAGATGGCCAGGCTGCAGATGCACCTCGAAACTTTTGTATTTTGTATGGGCAGAGCGCATCGTGCCGAAATACGTCAGAAAAGTATTTTCTACATTAGTTGTCGTGTGGCAGTGGCATTTTATTCTTCATAAAACCTTGTTTGTTAGCTTTAACGCAGAACAAGTTTTCTACATGCATGTAATCAATAAACTGCATGTGCATTGTTAGACTGTTATAGATAACATCGGAGAATTCGCATATATCGTTGATGATTAATTTCTCTCTCATGTTAACTAATGTTTTAACAGCACTGAAAGAAACCGTACGAAAATTGTGCACTGTATTATAAGAAATGAAATAAAACTTCCCACTATAACCTTACGACGAATGTCTGTTTCAATAACACTGAGTATCTGTTCACAAGCGTGCCTCTATCGGCACGAATTAGTAAAATACTAATCACCTTGCTTTCTATTGAGTCTTTGTTTGATTGGTATGCTGTGTCATACTCAAGTGGTATGCAAATGTGGCATATCATGAATAAAGTTATGTATTCCTAGAAACCCAAAATTTGTTTGTCAGCAGCGTAAGGAGACGTTACCTGTTGTGCAGCATTGTAAGTTTTTCACCATTACACTATGAGCCGAAAGTATTTTCTTGCGATTTCCTTATCGATGTGTGATCTGAATGCTTGTAGCTCTTTCACAGAATGGATAGAAACGTTACATTCAGCAAGACTGGAACCGCAAACCATAACAGACGCTTTTTCTCAGGTTAGCACGTTTCCACAGAGCTACCGAAGAGTCATGCGTCTTGGTCTCCTCTTACGAGACCAGTAGTGGCTAGAACTCGTAAACTGCTATTTAAAGGAGGAGATTAGATGCGATTTTCATGTGCAAAGACTTTCCTGGCCTGAAAACCGTAAATTTTCAATCTTTTGTTACAGGTCAAGCGTTAATAATAACGCAGATTATTCAATGGAAATGACAGGAAAAATCAAGTGAACTTTGAGGCTTAATTCCGTGCACACCAGGAAGTAACTCGTCGATCACAGAGTTGCCAAATATACTTTGCCTCGTTGCCAAATCTCAGTTACATTACCAGCAGGAAGAAGACGAACCGATGTGATCCTACAGTGGGCTGGGAAGTGACCATAGCTGACGTCTGAAAGACGCGGCTGCTACGGCCTGGAATACGTAATCCGTCTGATTCACATTTCTGTAACTGGTTTAGGGACTGGAGCGTTGTTACTAATAATACTCAGAACTGGCTGCAAACTAAGCTTCATAAATCAGTAATTTTCATAGTTGTTTTTATATATCTTTCGTAACTGTACTCAAAACTAAGAAAATCATTGACGAACATTTTCGTGCCTCGCCGATCGTCGAGCACAACAAACAATTAAAAATAAAAAAAGATTGTGTGTGTGTGTGTGTGTGAGAGAGAGAGAGAGAGTGAGTGAGAGAGAGAGAGAGAGAGAGAGAGAGAGAGAGAGAAAAGAGAGACGGAGTGAGAGAGAGAGATATTGCCGGTGATACAGGCAATAATATCCAACTATTTATGTCGACTTAACAACATGACAACAGGCAAATTGCCGTCTCGGTGTATTTTGATTATAATTCGTTAGCCTTCTTGTGACATCGTTCTAATACCCCGTGGGAGCAGGCATAATATTTTGCTTTTTGAATACCGAGCAGTAACACACAAAGACAGTAGATGGAAGGTTACAAAGAAACAATCAGGCTCATGGGTGTGGATCCACTTCAACATTAGAAGACTAAAAAAGAGAGAAACATTATGAAAGCAATGCATACGCTGATTTGTATACATTATTTGTATAGATCGGAAGAAGAAAAAGCGCAAATCTGCACAGTGCCCGCATCTGCCCTTTAGTTTCTGTCCACACCCATGGGTCTGATTGTTTCTTTGTATCCTCCGATCTAGTAAAATTACATTTGACAGCAACGATAGCTACAGCGTTCGAAGTATTCGTAGTATTGTATACGTGTGTGTAAATGTCTTCCAATGCCCACTCAAAGAAGACAAGGATACACAGTCTGGCTACAGTATTATAAATACGTCTCAGTTTGTGGATGAACTCAGACTTAGGTTGATAATCATTTTGAATATTTGGCAGTACTGTACCCGTTGGTGTTAAATTCGTTTTCAACCAATGATTCCCACAGCCACAGGAACACTACTTGTGACACCTCTTAGACAAAATACTTATGCAGTGCTACCAGACGAAAAGATCAACCTGACACAAACTGTGGGATGTTTGTCTCAAAACCTTCGTACATGGATAAAGAGCTTTCCTATTTGAGATATCTGTGAACATTGCTGCATAAGACGATTTAAGAAGAAACAATGTTTAAAGAAATCGTGTTAACGGCACTAAATCGTGTTATGTGAATCGTTTACTGGCTGTACCCTGCCGCATTTCGCTGGTTGGAAGGCAAGAAACTTAATGACAAATTTCACGCTAGGAAAAGGGGGACGAAATGTCCACAGGAAGGTCATGTTGTTTTATTTAAATGATTACAAAATCAGCTAAAACGAACAGTGAGGCTGTCAGTATAAGCACATTACTGTTGTCAGTATGATGTTGCACTGCCCAGGGCCTGCAATGATAAAGGGCCCGTTTAGGTCAGGCCTATTGTATACAGAAGTGGGAGAGAGAGCACGACTAAATTCCACAATCAGCCTGCATTGCATACAAACAGAAATTACTGTTACAGTGTACTATTGGAGCCCAATGAGTGAATTGCATGTTTTCCGGTGAAAAAGAGGACTGGCAAACAGTCTTCGCTACATTAGGTTACTTAAACTCGTGTCCTCTGAGCTAGAATTTATGGTCAGCGACTAAGTATAAGGTCAATGAGTCGGATGCGGGTCTTGATATACTTTCCTACATCATAGAAGTGAATATTAAATCTGAACTAATAATGCGAAAATTTTGAACTTGGATAGCTTACAATGAAAATCTTTCTGTTTATTGCAAAGGAAAACAATTGATTTTCTAAAATATTCTCTGCCATACACAACTTGAAACAGGTCACGTCGACAAAATCTTGTGGAAGAACTGACAGCGACGTATAACGGAAGGCAGTAAGATCCCTTGGCTTTTGGTTTGGCAGTTTTCGACAGCCATTTCTAGGCTTAAGTAAATTAAGAAAGGTAGCGCGTGTTTGTTACCAAGTAACGTCTTCATCAGTTACTATACTTTTAATGTAATCTATGAGTAATTGCTGATGTTAGATAATAACATGAAAAGGACTCCGTAGACAGGGAAAGAACCTCTTCTTGGGCAATTACTTCTATAATGACCAAAAGGCATTAAATGATCTTCAAGAACATGTGTTCCAGCAACGGTATGTAGAAAATGATAGTAACAATGGCGATAATAATCGAATTATCCGGTAACTTCACACTTCACAGTGGATTTTCTCGAACTAACAAATTTGCTGAATTAGTGAATTTTTCAAAATGGCTTTACATCGAGGCTATGATGCCTAGAAGAGTCTTTACATCCTGCTGACATGAGAATAGCATAATCTACACGTCAGAAGATTGCTTCTACTTAACCATTTAATATACTCGCGTTTTTTCCTCCGAAACTAATTTTGTAAGCTAAGCACATCATCCGTTACAGCACAGTCCTGGGAAATGTGGCCACAATGATCTGGTGGAACGAACTATCACAGGTGCAATGCGTGGGTTCAGACATTCACTTTTAAGAGGCACAAACAGATTTACTTTACCTCTGGTAACGTCAAGAGAACGACGTTATAATCCAGAATCCGCATTAAACATCACGTTCCTTCATTACCAATTAGGCAGAGCCGGTCTACGTTGGGAAATGACATAGGCTGAAGTCATGGTAAACAGAAATACTGTCTGCAGTAAACTTACTCACATTAGAAAATTTTATTTTATTTGATGAAACGATAGTCTTGTAAAGGTACAGGGCTCTTATTTTCCTTGTACTTGATTGAACTAGAGACGTTGAAAAATTTGGTGTTTGACTGTGATTCGTGCTGGCCGAAGTGGCCGTGCGGTTAAAGGCGCTGCAGTCTGGAACCGCAAGAGCGCTACGGTCGCAGGTTCGAATCCTGCCTCGGGCATGGATGTTTGTGATGTCCTTAGGTTAGTTAGGTTTAACTAGTTCTAAGTTCTAGGGGACTAATGACCTCAGCAGTTGAGTCCCATAGTGCTCAGAGCCATTTGAACCATTGACTGTGATTCGAATTCGTATCTTATCTTTACAGGGTCTGAATCTCTCGGAACAGTATAGTTCAATCATTTCGTTCCCTTTCCGAAGACTGCAATCTTCTCAAGGTCTCCTCCAAAGGTAAGTATGTGGGTCCGAATCCTGATCCAGTACAAAACTATTCATAATTTCATTTTAAGCCTTATCACGTGCATACCAGTCTGCTGGTGAAAATTAACGTGCATTTATAATGTCTCTTCATGTGTTGCGAACAATCGCAATAGGTGTCGGTATTTCTGGTCAAACACGCACTCATCTTACTGTTGGTGGGTAAGAAAGTGTTACTTAATCTATGTTCGTGGATGATAAAGAAGGACGGTAGGTGTGCGGTTCGATTGTCGCTCAGGCACAAAAATTTGTATCCTTATTTTAGATTCAAACATCTAGCAGCTGGTAAGAAAAACCGTTACGTCAGATTTGATTTTACTTAGTTAACAATCCGATTGTGTGCTGGGTTCGTATCTCCGTCACAGAACTTCACATCATGCGCTTCATCTTTAATTGCTTGAACACTTTGTTCCTTGTGAATGGAGATATATGACACACCTTTCGTAATTAGTTAACAGGGGCGAAAAAGTCTTTAAAGGAGTCCCGGTTTATTACAAAAACTGTCGTCTTTTTTTTTTAAGCTTAGATTTGGTTACTGATATTGGCGATAATTTCTGTAATTCGTGTCTCTTCATGACTAGTCAGCAATATGATATGATTAGATTAGATTAGATTAATACTTGGCCACTAGATCGTGAATACGACATTTCGTAATGATGTACAAGATGTCATTCTATTGAAAGATTTCCTTACACACCATGATTCAGTTTCTTTGCAACAATTTTTTACTCTCTCTCTCTCACTCTTTTTTTTATCTCTCTCCCTCAATCTCTCTCCCTCACACTCTCTGTCTTTTCTCTCTCTCTCTCTCTCTCTCTCTCTCTCTCTCTCCCTCACACACACACACACACACACACACAATCTTTTTTTATTTTTATTTGTTTGTTGTGCTCGACTATCGGCGAGGCACGAAAACGTACGTCAATGATTTTCTTAGTTTTGAGTACACTTACGAAAGTTCTGAGTATTATTAGTAACTACGCTCCAGTCCCTAAACCAGTTACAGAAATGTGAATCAGACGGATTACGTATTCCAGGCGGTAGCAGCCGCGCCTTTCAGACGTCAGCTATGGTCACTTCCCAGCCCACTGTAGGATCACATCGGTTCGTTTTCTTCCTGCTAGTAATGTAACTGAGATTTGGCAACAAGGCAAGGTATATTTGGCAACTCGGTGATCGACGAGTTACTTCCTGGTGTGCATGGAATTAAGCCTCAAAGTTCACTTGATTTTTCCTGTCATTTCCATTGAATAATCTGCGTTATTATTAACGCTTGACCTGTAACAAAAGATTGAAAATTTACGGTTTTCAGGCCAGGAAAGTCCTTGCACATGAAATACGCATCTAATCTCCTCCTTTAAATAGCAGTTTACGAGTTCTAGCCACTACTGGTCTCGTAAGAGGAGACCAAGACGCATGCGTCTTTGGTAGCTCTGAGGAAACGTGCTAACCTGAGAAAAAGCGTCTGTTACGGTTTGCGGTTCCAGTCTTGCTGAATGTAACGCTTTTATCCCTTCTGTGAAAGAGCTACAAGCAGTCAGATCACACATCGATAAGGAAATCGCAAGAAAATACTTTCGGCTCATAGTGCAATGGTGAAAAACTTACAATGCTGCACAACAGGTAACGTCTCCTTACGCTGCTGACAAACAAATTTTGGTTTTCTGGGAATACGTAACTTTATTCATGATGTGCCACATTTGCATACCACTTGAGTATGACACAGAATACCAATCAAACAAAGACCCAATAGAAAGCAAGGTGATTAGTATTTTACTAATTCGTGCCGATAGAGACACGCTTGTGT
The DNA here is from genome assembly GCF_023864275.1 of Schistocerca cancellata. NCBI lineage: Eukaryota > Metazoa > Arthropoda > Insecta > Orthoptera > Acrididae > Schistocerca > Schistocerca cancellata. Next base: position 831,810,426 of record NC_064626.1, on the reverse strand, counting down.
ACAGAAACTCAGTGTTATTGAAACAGACTTTCGTCGTAAGGTTATCGTGGGAAGTTTTATTTCATTTCTTATAATACAGTGCACAATTTTCGTACGGTTTCTTTTAGTGTTGTTAAAACATTAGTTAACATGAGAGAGAAATTAATCATCAACGATATATGCGAATTCTCTGATGTTATCTATAACAGTCTAACAATGCACATGCAGTTTATTGATTACATGCATGTAGAAAACTTGTTCCGCGTTAAAGCTGTCAAACAAGGTTTTATGAAGAATAAAATGCCGCTGCCACACGACAACTAATGTAGAAAATACTTTTCTGACGTATTTCGGCACGATGCGCTCTGCCCATACAAAATACAAAAGTTTCGAGGTGCATCTGCAGATTGGCCATCTGTTAAACCTGAAAAGAACAAAATGTCGCAGAAGTTAGCCCTTTTTCCACATGCGACTATTTTGGGTTGAGAAGTGAAGGGAATTATGTTCAAAGTTCCATTAGATCGCTAACTTGAGCAGACAGCAGTATGGCGTTTTAAAAAATGTAGCAGTGAACGTACTAAAAAAAAATTCTGCATCCTACAATGTTGGCAGTTCTGTGTTAGTGTCAGTTACGTGATTTTATTTCGGTGATTACAAAATAGAGTCGAATATATGCACTGGGTAGCCGAGGCAGCTAATTTATGGCGATTCGGTCAACCAAGTAAATGAATGTACTGAACATGCTGCAAACCACTACAGGGAGTCTGTGTGTCAGAATTCTCATCCAGTGTGGCGCATCTTTGTTACGATAGAAAAATGAATGATAGAGAAGAGAATTTGGTGGTCCCTTCGAATGATGCTAGGTTAATATACTTATGGTCTGGGTTCGATTCCAACTTCTGCTATTGATTTTTGATAGTGAGAGACAGATTCTATTCTCTTCTTGCTACGCCAATGAAGAGGGTATAATCGCATAGTGATCCATTATTCATATTAAACTTGATATTCCTTCTCTATCAAGTAGACGTTAGGTTGAACCACAATAGAGTCAGGAGTCGCCACACGTAGAAACTCTATCAACAGTAACCTTTCTTATACTAGTTATTTATTTCTAGTGACGAAACAAACGCTATGATGGGTCACAGAACAGTTAATCCATCTTTTATTTGAGATTCTGTATGTCGATAACATAGGTTTTGATCTGGGAATGCAACTCAGATCGCCCTTAACGCGGAATTAGATCCCTTCGTGACAATACAGCTCAACTGCAATTTGCTGTTTGTTGAAAACTGCAGATTCCTCAACATCTCCACACATTGCGCGTGAAAGGGTTCGAATCCTGGCCCGGCACTAAAGCTTTCATTATGTATTATCAAGCTTTAGCATGAGAACACCTATCTGGTGGTGGGTAATAATTTTGAATTTTAATGTATTTTCATTAGTTGTCAACACTAACGGTATCTGACGTTTTTGACTCCTAGTGAGACACAGAACTGTTTGCGAAATCATTGTAAATTCAAGGATGAAATTCAAGGATTTTACGCCAAGCTGCTGGTGGAGAAAAATTCGGTAGCTGACGTCTCTTTGTGTGCAGTCAACACCGATATGTGTGGGGCTCGATTCCCAGTCAGCACTGAACTCTTCGTCATATTATTTCTTGTTCAAACATGTTCACATGTCGCTGCTGGTGTAACAAACCCATTTTTAACGTTCGTTTTCTCTAGTATATAACAGCGCTAGGTGCCAGGTTGGAGTGATGGGAAAGAAAATATGAATGCTTCGTCTCGTCATTTCAGTTAAAACATCTAGCTACTGCCGAAAAATTCCGATATGTCACAGTTGATTGTGCTTCAACGACAATCCAATTGGGTTCTGGGTTCGAATGCCTGTCCAACACAAAGCTTTACCTCACGGCATTTCAAGTAAGTTACTTGTGAAGAAGCAATATTTAACATCTCTCGTAGTTCGTTAACAAGGACAATAGATGCTGGGTAGGAATTAGCGTCCATTAACAATGTTTACGTTATGTAATTTAAAGTTGATATTTGCTAACTGATACTGTCTAAAATCGAGGTATATCACTCTCTGTATGCCTAATCAGTAATATCTGTTAGTTTCCGTCAGTCACGAAATCTTTGCTTAGTCTGCATGACCTGGGTTTGAATCCATATGCAGAACGAGACGGTTCGTCGTGTCAGTTGAAGTTCATACATATTCTCAAGTAGCTGCTCGTGAATAACTTAAATTATTAATGTCATTTTGTGTTAAATAATAAGTACGGTATGTTATTTTGAAGAGGAAATCATGAATACGAGAGTGAGAGTTTTAACATTTCATGTATGTCATTTATTACAATAAATGTGAGCTTACAAGCCTGAAGAACTGTCTTATCTCTGATAAGATGTTCGCTGATATTTGTAGCACCTTGGTATTACTTTACATCTTTGGTTATTGCGATACAGAGCAGTGTTTTCTAGTGGTGACTTGTTGGAACCATTTTCAACAGTCGAACGACTGTACCGAGGGATGCTTAGAGGACCTGCTAGACAGCTGCGCTATGTTGGTTGCATTCGAATCAGGCGAAATGCAATTCGGGTCTTTCGGATACTTTTGAGCACGACTGTACATGTACAGTTGTTATCGAAGAGACAACTTAGGAATCTTGGAATTCTTCTAATCCATATGTGGCATACAGGAAACCAGTGCTTAGCAGTATTGGTCAAAATCAGTCTTAGTTGCAATTCCAGTTTTTTATTTTTCAACGAGTTTAATAAGTCACAGCTGCAAAATACTAACGCGAATTCTGTACAGACGAATGGAAAAACTGGTAGAAGCGGACCTCGGGGAAGATCAGTTTGGATTCCGTAGAAATATTGGAACACGTGAGGCAATACTAACCTTAAGACTTATCTTAGAAGAAAGATTAAGAAAAGGCAAACCTACGTTTCTAGCATTTGTAGACTTAGAGAAAGCTTTTGACAACGTTAACTGGAATACTCTCTTTCAAATTCTGAAGGTGGCAGGGGTAAAATACAGGGAGCGAAAGGCTATTTACAATTTGTACATAAACCAGATGGCAGTTATAAGAGTGGAGGGGCATGAAAGGGAAGCTGTGGTTGGGAAAGGAGTGAGACAGGGTTGTAGCCTCTCCCCGATGTTATTCAATCTGTATATTGAGCAAGCAGTAAAGGAAACAAAAGAAAAATTCGGAGTAGGTATTAAAATTCATGGAGAAGAAGTAAAAACTTTGAGGTTCGCCGATGACATTGTAATTCTGTCAGAGACAGCAAAGGACTTGGAAGAGCAGTTGAACGGAATGGACAGGGTCTTGAAAGGAGGATATAAGATGAACATCAACAAAAGCAAAACGAAGATAATGGAATGTAGTCAAATTAAATCGGGTGATGCTGAGGGGATTAGATTAGGAAATGAGACACTTAAAGTAGTAAAGGAGTTTTGCTATTTAGGGAGTAAAATAACTGATGATGGTCGAAGTAGAGAGGATATAAAATGTAGACTGGCAATGGCAAGGAAAGCGTTTCTGAAGAAGAGAAATTAGTTAACATCGAGTATAGATTTAAGTGTCAGGAAGTCATTTCTGAAAGTATTTGTATGGAGTGTAGCCATGTATGGAAGTGAAACATGGACGATAACCAGTTTGGACAAGAAGAGAATAGAAGCTTTCGAAATGTGGTGCTACAGAAGAATGCTGAAGATAAGGTGGGTAGATCACGTTACTAATGAGGAGGTATTGAATAGGATTGGGGAGAAGAGAAGTTTGTGGCACAACTTGACTAGAAGAAGGGATCGGTTGGTAGGACATGTTTTGAGGCATCAAGGGATCACAAATTTAGCATTGGAGGGCAGCGTGGAGGGTAAAAATCGTAGAGGGAGACCAAGAGATCAATACACTAAGCAGATTCAGAAGGATGTAGGTTGCGGTAGGTACTGGGAGATGAAGAGGCTTGCACAGGATAGAGTAGCATGGAGAGCTGCATCAAACCAGTCTCGGGACTGAAGACCACAACAACAACATTTTTCAACGACGCATTTCGCCTTATTTAGGCATCTTTAGGTTATCTACATAGAAAACAGAGAACGCGTCATGCAGATCTTGGTTCCTCTCGCGACCAGCTAGAAAAGATAATGATTTTACTATTTTATATTTCTAACATTTACTGAGTTTAACGAAGGCGATGTTGGCCTGATATATTTGACGATGCCCTTTAGCTACACTGACTAAAGGATTCTTCTAAGAAATACCCAATTAGGGCATTTGCTCTTTCAAGAGGTGATCTGTTTATACATGCTTATAGGTTATCCTAGTCTGCACAACGCGATCGCGATTCTTAAATAAATGTATTTGTTCTCTGTTTTCTATGTACATAACCTGAAGATGCCTAAATAAGGCGATACGCGTCGTTGTAAAATAAAAATTAAAATTGCAATCAAGACTGTTTTTAACCAATACTTAGGTTTCTTGGTTCTGATATAATTTTAAAAAATCTGTGAACTTCTAATCGCGTATATTGTTAGGAACTGTCATCACACTTGTAATTCATGTCCATTATGACCAAAATAATTGGTAGTTATTTACTGCTCGTGCCACATCCCCGTTGTACACTAACAGCACATAGCAACTGGGGAACATTCCAAGAAGAATTATCTCCATAACAATAAAGACATTCTTAATGTGAATAAAACATTGTAGTACTGAATATAGGTGCACACGTGCACTTCAGCTATGGACGATATGTTGTGTCACCCACGGCCAAGTGAAACTAAGACGTTAATACAGCTTTTCGAGATGATTTCTCTCTTCTCTCACTTGGCCTTCGACGCTCCAACTCTCTCTCTCCTCTCTCTCTCTCTCTCTCTCTCTCTCTCTCTCTCTCTCACGCACTAACCACACCCACCCACCCACCCACCCACACACACACACACACACACACACATACACACATACACACACACAGACACACACACACACACGTATTTGTGGATCGACTATCAACACAGTAAAACAAAATATTAATTATGTATTATGTAATGATTTGAGCATTAAACTCTCTACACGCCTCCTATAGAACACATAGAAATAAGGATTTTTTTTAGTTTTGTATTCCCGACGTGTAGCAACGCAAAATCCAGCCATGGATGACTAGGGACGCTGGAACTTTTCTTCCCGTCCGTTTGCTGGATTTTATTTTGTTTTACTGAAAACGTGAGAACAAAGCCTGTTATCCACAATGCAATAACTATTTCTCCACAATCGTGGGACGCAGTGAATGTAAAGCTGTTACTAAAAAAAGGGATTGCTGATATTGTTGTCAGGAAACAAACGCACACGGCGGACAATACACAGCAAGCAATAAGTGTACAAATGTCCGCCACACTACCTTGTAAAGCATAAAACAATGTCGGTGCATTGGAGCTTGAGCACGTGTGGGTGGGGTTTCAAAGCAGTGTATGCAGCCCCGCAGGGTGGGGGCCCGGAAGAGCAGCGCGTTGCGGGATGCCTGCCGGTAGGGTAGAGCAAGCAGGGCATCTCGGTAGCATTGCCAGGGTCCGTTGCAGCGCCGTTTAGGTGGTCTCATTCTACTGGAGATCGTTTCAGTTGATCACACGCAAGTGACAGAAGTTGTATGATGTTTTATCGACTCATGTATTACTTATTGGTGTTCATGAAACATACGATGGGCACCTATAATGCTTATTAATTCTTTCATTTGTGAGAATTTAGCCATTCGCTTTTGAAGCGCCATGAAACGAAATTGTGTTAAGTTATTTCATTTACGACTCTGAAGAAAAACGTATAACACACATCAATCCACTGTATAAAACTGGAACATCAGTGCTTGATAATAAACATCGTAGCTGCATAAGATATGTCGTATCAAGACGTTGCTTCAACCGTCCAACTTACGTAGTAAATACTGTTCAGTTTATTACCCATCTTGAAAATATTCACACACATAAAGTTTGCTGGAACTCCGTATTAAATTATAGAAATAATCTTAGAAATGTGCAAGTTAGTCCAAAGCGTACTATTGACTTGTTTAGCAGATTACCAGGTGTTCACAAAGAACGGTCGTACATCAGTCCATTCTTCCGATATGAACTCACACTTATAAGAATTCAAACGTTTTCTATTTGAATCGTATACCTTTAAATAACAAAAAGCGTACTTTCGATGCACCAATAATCGTTAACTGAGAGTTAAGGCAACCATTCTCCTTATTGTGTTAGATATGGTTTGAAGTTTCATACACAGTATAGTACAGTAGTTTCCAGGGCATATTCTCCACTTCTCTGTAAAATGGACTTTAACAGTCGTAATGAGTTAGGATTAGAGATTTTCTAATTTCGATGAGACTATATGGGTGTCAGGTTCTGTAGTCCTGAGATATATTGTGTTCCTGTAATTGACTTCGAGATTACGCACTATAAGGTTATATTTTGTTATTGTTAGTTCTCCGGTATTAAGTAAATTTACTTACACCGGTTTAACTATTTAAGTACCGCTAACCTGAAGGTTCATAAATATCTTATAAATACTCCTCCTGTTCCCTGTTATCTTTCTGTGAAGCGTACATGTTATCGTATCTGACACTGAGCAAAATAAATTGGAGCACATTTCCTTAAAGCCTGCACAATATTAGCTGTAGTAAACATTTTAAAATGTCACTGAGACTATATAAATATTATAATGCGTTTTCTTTTCTTCGTTACTTACAACAATAAAGTTTTGTCGTTACAGGGCTCCAGTCGTCAGTAATTTCATCTAATATCTCTAGAAGATTACGACCAAAGATTTCTGCCCTGGAATGTCGCTCCAGCGGATTGCTTCTGAATTACTTCTGCGCTCGCTGCCCGGTACGCTTCCATCACCTGGGTAGCAGTTTCCGATCCTGGTTTGTGAGAACCGCAGATCAGTCGTTCTGAAACTTTAGCCATTAACTCCCACGAGTACACCGGCAAAGTTTGCCACAATTTCCCCCATCAGGCAACCGTCTGAAGAGCTAACACTCCACTTCTACGCCACCACTCTCCGTTCTAATTAGGTTTCCCTCTTTCATTCGTCCTTTCCCAAAGAGAGATCAGCATAGCGGCTGGGTGTGAGGCACGAAATTACGCCATGCGATGAGGTACATATTATTTGTTGAGAGCCCTACCTCTGTCGCACACTATAACGTTTTCACTCGATGCAGGACTGGGAAGTCCTTATGGAAGAAACTACAGAAAATATTTTAATACAAAAAATTTAAATGTAATTACCGTGTATAATTAGACGAACAGGGAGTCGATGAAGTCAGATATTATATATCAGTCACTTAAAAACTGAAAACTTCATTTTCTTTTTAGACTGCGGATGCGAATCAACAACATTTCATCCCATTATACGAATATAAAGTGAAAATACATCTACACGTGTTATAAAGGCAGAGTTCTTACAGAAGATATCCTCTCAATTTTCCATGTACTGTTTTTGAAGTCAATTCACTTAGTTCAGTGATTTGAAGAATACCGTATTTACTCGAATGTAAAGTGCACTCGAATCTAAGCCGCACCTGAAAAATGAGACTCAAAATCAAGGAAAAAAAAATTGGCGAATCTAAGCCGCACATGAAATTTGAGACTCGAAATTCAAGGGAGGCCGCACCTCCAAATCGAAACAAAGTTGGTCCATTGTAATATTAGACACATTTTAGGTCGAATGAATGACGATATAGATATATAGTAGTTTGGTTCGAGTCGTAAGCTTAGCAGTTAAGCTTTACCAGGTAGCCATTGCTATGCGTCAGACATTCCGTCCTTATTTATATGGGTACCCTTCCTTTTTCACATGTTTCGTCTGGTTTGAATAGATTGTTTATTTTGCTTTGATCTGATAAGTGCCGTTCTCTTTGTTATAGGTGTTTACGACATTCTAAGCTGAAAATGCATTATTGTACTGTGTCATACATTGTTTGTCGCATTCTGATAATGAGTGTTTACGGCCTGTCGCCGCTCGCGGGATGGCTTGCTTTTGTGCACGCTACCGCCGCTTACAATTTAAAAAAAAAAAAAAAAAAAAAAAAAAAGGAGGAATCCTCTCATTAGCGAAACAATGGCAAGAGACTGCTATTTGTTGTTACTTACACTGCTGCTTTCTTTGCTAATGATCAAAAAGAACCAAATAACAGACTGCCTATGATAGAAGATGTTCTGGACGAGAGTTTAGAGAAAATTTTTCTCTGTTGGGAAATGTTTGCAGACGCCTCTTTAGCACATTATGCTCTGCACAGAAATTAGAGTCATCCTAGATTTAAAAATCGATTCAATTGCCGTGCTTCATTTTTGACTGTATCAGTATTAGGCATAAGAATAATACGAATATAAACATGACATGATATGTACATTCTTCCGCGTCTGCTGTTGTCTCACTCTAGTTTCGTAGTTTATTAGGCAGACAGGATTTAAATGAGATAGCAGCAACCACGAAAGAATACATGGCAAAATGTTTATATTCAGGTTATTCTTATGATGAAGAGAATACTGCATGTGATTCACAACTCATAAACGTTCCTATTATCAACCATCTCTTCTCACAGGTAGGAAAAAATTCAGAACGTAGAGTTGGCCATATTGACAAACATCCTAAACAGTCTTGCCAGTCGGATTTTCGTACTACACTGAAATGCTGCTACATTCGGAGATGAACAATACGGAATTTGTATTTACTTTGTTGGATAATGTATGAAATTGCAGTGGTCAAGACTCAGGTAGGAGCAAAAACCTCATCTTCCACCTCTATTTTAAAATTATTTACTGACGCAGAGGTTTTGGCGCCAGTATTTATCTTTGTGCCTGCAAAGCATGCCTGTGTAGCGCTACATGTATTCGACGGCAGAAGTTAGTTGTGGCGGCACCTACCAACATTTTTCAGAACTTCCACTTACTTTGCACTCGATTCTAAGCTGCAGGTGGGTTTTTTGATTACAAAAACGGGAAAAAAGCGGCTTAGATTCGAGTAAATACGGTATCGACCAACAGCTACCGCTTGACCTCCATATCATTCTCGATGGTTTCCATTAAGTAACGCTTCCGTGTCTTTACATTGAAAACTATTCCTCTAGTAGATTATTACACTTCTAGCATTTCGAAAGGAACCAGTAAGGAGAATGCAATTTCGACACCTAAAAACAGTGGCAGTATCATTATGATAGTGTAAAATCGGGTCAGTAGTTTGTCAGAAAGAGAAACCGGCTGATACCTCACTTATAACTATTTCGTTACTGCAGAAATGATGGTTTAACGATTCTTCCACTACAAGGAATCGGTTTTTCTTTTGCAAAACATCACAAAATTGCTAATTAATACGTTTCATAGTTTCCCTTGTACATAATTTATCAAATGCGGAATTAAGAGTGCATAAACCTTTTTCTTAGTTAAATTTTCGTAAAAAATGCACTGCACTCGACTTGATAAGCCAACTAAACAGCTGACCAAAGGTGCTTCGTAGCACACACAACTTCGTGCATCAACTCCACCAGTGAACACTTACACTGGTTCTATGATTGAAACCAGGTACCAGAAAAGTAGACACAGTTTGTGATCTATACTTTGCTGTTGTACAAGGTCACTGTTGCTCCAGGTATGACTTCAAGAATTATATAGATTTATTTCTGTAACTCATTATGCACATTCCCGGAAAGCTCTCAAAAGGCGATAATTTCATTAGAGATCCTTTGGGTGAATAACAATACGCTTGTTAAATGCACATGAAAATTCTTCATTCACATTAACCATTCAGCAACAAGGGAAGACCCATCTGTATCGTTGTGCTTTAGTTCTGTCTGTCGAGTTACATCGGTTACCTGAGTCCAGCTGCATGAAACATCTACACGTTCTCACCTCTTGTTCTATCTCAAAGTGCGTAAGAGCTTTCATATGTGGTCATTGATACATTCCCTGGAATGTGAGTGACGTAGCAGTAGCTCATGATAACTTTATTTTATTAGTTGGGTTGGGGTTGTTTAGAGGAAGAGAACAAACAGCGAAGTCATCAGTCTCATCGGATTAGGGAAGGAAGTCGGTCGTGTCCTTCCAAAGGAACCATCCCAGCATCTGCCTGGAGCGATTTAGGGATATCACGGAAAACCTAAATCAGGATGGTCAGACGCGGGACTCAACCGTCGTCCTCCCGAATGCGGGTCCAGCGTGCTAACCACTGCGCTACCTCACTCGGTTTTTATTAGTTGCTCTACAGCTAATCAAAAAGTTTATTCTCGTCATAACTTTCCGACAGGAATACTGGCAATAAATAGAATCAGTATGTTGTTCTAGTGTTTATGTCCACCTAATGTCCAGTGATTTATTGATTGATTTTAACAGGGAAGCTAAAACAGCTTCGGTCTGACCCGCCACTGCCCGCAACGAAACTAGGTTCATTGTGTGGTATCGCTCCCTGTATATCTAGCAAAGCCAACCAGTGCCCTTAAATAGTGCAAGGAGTCTCTCTACCAGTTTTTTAGACACACTGTCTTCAGGTCTAGTTGTCCCGAAGAGTCTGTATCTTTTACTCTCCAATGCCATGCATTCGAAGATTAGGTGTGATGCTGTTTCTTCATCCTCATCACAGATCCTACATTTAGGGTCCTCTTCTGTTATACCCATTGTGTGTGGGTGTTTTTTGAAATTTCCATGGCCAGTCATCAGTCCAGTAATGAGTTTGATCTCTTTCCTGTTCAATCCCAGGATTAGAGAGCTTCTTTTAAGACATGGCTTGGACATCATTACCTTACTATGTTTTTGTTTATGGACTTTGGATCAATATCCTACGTGCTGTTTCCTAACCCAGTTTCGTAGTTCTAATTTTATCACAACCTTGGTGATTGTCAGGACAGGTTCGGGTCCAATAAATGCAGATGTTTCCAACATCCTAGACAATCTATCGGCTTGTTCATTGCCACAGATCCCTGAGTGGCCAGAGACCCTCACTAGGTTTACCCTATTGCTTCCCCCTAGCTCCACCAGAGCTCTGTGGCAATCTGCTACAATCTTAGATCTTGTTGCAGGAGCTGCCAATGATTTCAGGGTTGCGTGGATGGCTGAATAGATGTAGATGCTACGGCCATTGTAGCACATACACATATTCTCCTCCACACAGGCCATGACTGCAGTAATTTCCGCTTGGAATACAGAGGCCAGTTTCACTAGATATATGATACTATCCAGTCATGGCTGAACCCCATACACCCCTGCCCCAACGCCTTGGTCTGTTTTCGACCCATCGATGAAGCAAAAGATGTCCCCTGTATGGTGTCGAACTGTTTTCTCCCACTGCTCCCTACTGCCAACTATTATGTTGTTAAGTCTTGTCGAAGCATCTGGGAGTTGTTATACAGTTGTCAGGCATTTCTCCAACCATTCCTATATTTACCTCACTCACTATGTTAGTGTGTGATTCTGGATATCCCAATGAGACCCAGATTTTGCCACTTTTAAGTCTGTGTGCCCCAGCTGCTGCCTCCATCTTGACCCAAAGGTGAAGTGGAGGCATATCCAGCATGGCTTCCATTCCAGCGGTTGGTGTGCTGCTAATTCCGCCTGTTATGGCTAAGCAGGACAATCTCTGCACCTTAGCAAGCTCCTTAGCAGCAACACACTGTTCTACCTTCTTCCAACACACAATGGCCCCACAGGAAATCCTAGGTCTAACATCTGTGGTGTATATCCAGTGCATACCCCTGAGGCTTAGGCCCTAGTTTTTGCCACAAGGTCTCCTAGTACTCACTAGAGTTCTTTTTCCTTTGGAGCAGATGCTCTTAATGTGAGGGGTCCAAGTCAGCTTCTCATCCAAGGTTACCTGTAGATATTTTACTATACCCTTCACAGCTAGAGTTTCATTGATGAGCTTTAGATTCCAACTTACATGTTGAATATGCCTCTTCATAAGTGGCACCACAACGGTCTTCTTAGGATTACCTCTCAGATCCTGTTTAATGCACCATTTTTTAACTATGTCCAATCCTCCTTGTGCCATATTCCTGACTGTGTCAGTGAATTTGACAAGTAATACTATGACAAGGTCATCTGTGTATCCTTGGCAGAAGCACTGTCTAGAACTTAGTTCCTCAATGAGTTCGTTCACCACTAGAATCCACAATAGAGCAGTCAAAACTCCTCCTTGTGGGCAGCCTCCAGTGGTTTTAATTACAATCTTTCCATTCGTGATGGTAGCCTCTACCTTCCTTCCACTAAGCATGGCCCAGGTCCACTTACATATAGTGGTCCCCAGGTCATGCACATCTTGTGCCCTTACCGTGGAATCGAAGGTCGTTTTACTGAAGGCCCCCTCGATATCCAGGGAGATGCGGAGGGCTATTTCTTGGAAGTGAATAGCTGTCTCACATGATTTACCTGGTTGGTATGCAAGATGGTTTGGGTGTAGAGGGACCCTACTTAGCCTCCTCTCCCCAACATCTACATTAACCAGTTTTTACAGTCTTTTGAGAATGGAGGAGGACAGACGGATTGGTCTCATATCCTTGGCTTCGGTATGATCAATTCTCCCTGGCTTTGGAATGAAGACAACCTTCACTGCCCTCCAGCCATTGTGAATGATTCGTACTGCTAAGCTAACCCTGAATAGCCTGCATAGGACTCTTATGAACTTTCCTCTTGCCTGCTGCAGGAGAGCTGGAAAAATTCCATCTGGGCCAGGTGACTTGAAAGGTTGGGATGTTCCCACCGACCACTGGATTTTGTTGAAGTTCACACTCTCCTTAGCCAATTCTTTGTACTCTCTTCGAATGCCTGAGAACCGTTGTCACTCTGGGGTCACATACTGGTCTGTGCTGTCCGGCAGAGCATATTGAGGGATGTGAGTTTTAAGAAGCAACTCCAGCGTCTCATGTGCTGTCTTTGTATATTCCCCATTCTCCTTCCTCAATGTACCTCCTGGATTGGTTGGTACTCTAGTGAGAATCTTGTGAAGTCTGGCTTGTGTAGCCATGCCCTCCACTTCCTCACAAAAAGCTTTCCAGGATGACTCCTTTGCTTGTCTGATTGCAAAATTGCAATTGACAAGAACCTAGCGATATTTATCCCATTGTCCTTTACGTATCGCAATATTAAACAGTCTCTGTACCTGTTTTCTTTGCATTTACAGTTTGTTATTCCACCAAGGAACACTCGTATTGGTGCACTTCCTGGTGATTGTGCAGTTGTCCTGATATGAGGTCACTATGGCAGATGTGACATTCTCTGTTACTTCCTCAAATTCTACTAAATTCCTTATCAAGGTTCTAATTTCCGATAAGCCTAAGCCAAGGTCCCTCCTATATGTCTCCCAGTCTGTTTTCCTGGGATTCCTATAGGTCATGGTCTGCCTGATTCCCATTTCAACCTTGAATTTGATGTACATGTGGTCTGATGAGGATGGCTTCAACACCACATGCCATTGCTTGACATAGCTACCCATTGTCGTGAAACCAAAGGATATATCAACTACTTCTACCCTTCTCCTATTCCTGAATGTAGATACATTGCCCCCATTCAGGACCTCTAAGTTGGTAGCTAAAAGAAATTCAATTCTACTGTTGGCATCCTTGCTCCCCCAAACTAGGTTGTGGGCATTGACGTCGCATTCCACCAGAAGTTGATCACCTTGCTGATGGCAAGGGAGGAGGAGAGCTGTCTTCGTAAGAAAGGTAAGCTGACGCCAAAATAATTTCCCTCGTGATACCTTCCTCACATTACTGCATTTTAATGGTCACTAAGTCCCTAGAGCGGAAATCCATCATTGGCACGAAAGAAATGCCATTTCTTACTTAGATGAACAGCTTACCTCCAGTACCCCCAATGCGTGATACACCCTCTTTGTATAAATAGGGTTCTTGTATCAGGGCCACATAAACTTCCTGTCTCCCCAGGCAGCGGCTCAGGGCAGCAGAGGTCCCTTTACTGTGCTGCAGATTAATCTTTCGCACCTCTAGGCTCCGTCTTGCTGCCATCTTTGAGGTCTTTGAGAAACCTGGCAGTGACCTGCGAGAACCCTAAAAACAGTTCACGTCCTGCTCCCTTATCGCCTTCAGGGACTTCTCACCAACCTCCACCACCAGGATGCGTCCTTCTGGAGCAACCTTCTGGTCAATCACTCTCCAGTCTTCCCGATCAGAGTCTAGGGAGAGACGTAAGGATCTTAAGGATCTTAGGTACCCATAATGATATCTTTGTGGTCTTAAGAAGCTCCACTGCTGTCTTAGCCAGCAGTTACACATCTTTCCACGGGAATATCATGGGCATCTTGTTCTTCAGCCATTCTACCATGTGCTCCCCATCACATTCAAAAATGAGGGCGCCACGACCTAGATAGACCCCCACTGAAGTTGGGTCCTGGGCCAGCGTCCCCCCCAATCTTTTCAAAGAGGGCCATCTGTACTAGTTCCTCCTGCTGATGGCCGCTAGTGTATAACCTTCCTGGATAACTGCCATCCTACGAACCAAGACTGCAGTACTATATGTGTGTTTCCCTATTACTTGCCTTGGTTTTTTCTGGACTCACTTATCCAGGGAGGAGGGTGTCTTTGATTCCTCCCTTATCCGCTTACTACCTGTCCTTGACGGTGTGAGGATCTGCGTGTCCCCTTCAACCTGAGACAGTTTGTTCCTGGGGGTCACAGGTTCTAGTCCCTTTAATTCCCTCCTCTTGTCTTTAGGAAGCCATTCTTTCCCTTCCAATTTCCTCTGTTCCCTGAGTACCTTCCTCTTCTGGGCCCCAGGCAAGCCTTTGATAACCCGGTCTATCTTCTCGGTTACAGTTCCCACTTCTGGCTCAGGTCTAGAGCCTGATTCATTAGTGGAAATGCCTTCCATCGGTTCTGTCCCTGATGTTTGGGTATCTGAGGTCTCAATTAGCCCCTCAGTTTTTTTTCTTTATTTTCTATAATCGTGTCCATATTGGTCCCACGAGATTTAGGGATCTAGAAGGTCCACACCACGAATACCATGCGTGGTGTAAAGCTAATTACTCAGGGATGTCGCCTGGTATCCCTGAGGATCCTGTAACCTCCCCCTCTCTTAACGACCTTAATGACAGTGAAAAATTAAACCGCATGTACCTAATGGAAATTTGGGAAAAGCAATCGTCACCGAAGTTAATTTGTCGGTAAAGAGGGAGGAAAGAGTTACATCTAAATGAAACGAAAAATGCAAATGAAACTAATGGAAATTAATTTTGAAAAGGGGTAAAGTTAATAAAGAAAGTAAATGTGCGACCGTTACGTTAACAATTAAATAGCGGTAATTAGATATTTGAGATTTGGGGGAAATTATGGTCGCCAGTCCTATGGACAATTACTATAGTAACTGAAAAAGAAAGGTTATTGCACATATAATTAGCACTAGAAGCGTGGCAACTGGAGATTGACACGTGTAGTGTGCAAACTGAAAGTTTGTCAGAAGTAATAAATTTCGCTACACTCTGACTTAATTTAGCAAAAGAATTAATAAAACCGGAAAATCGAAAGTTAATTTAGTGACTGAAGTTAATAGTGAGCTTTCTTTCTGAAGCACATCGAAATTCAGTAAAATACGGTTAGTCTTGGACTACCTCAACAATCATTTCAAAATATACTTGAATCTACACAATTTAGAATTAAGAGATTTAACTTTGAACTTGAATTAAATGATTCTGAACAATTAACAATAGTAAAATTTAGTACGTACCAAGCTGAGCTGCAGTCACAGGTAAGCTAAAATACGGTAACAAAACTCGCACTCTTAATTTGTGCTTGTGTAATCTAAATGTTGTAGCCAGCTATGAATACCTTAACTGAACTTAGAAATTAAAGTAGTGAAATCGAATGATGCTGGCGTTTGAATTTCAACGACACTCGGGTTCATTCCGGAAAAGGAAGGGACCCTGCTTGGTAATGCAATTGGGACAATGAGCAACAAAGGTTCATGCTACATTGCTGTAATTTAGTTATGAAAATGGAACAGTTTGAAAAGCTGATGTCTGCCATACAGTTCTAAAACTTTACGTGCTTCCAGTCTTCCTTGTTGGTTGATTGAAGGTTTGAAGCCGTCGATCGAGGAAGTGGCGACAGTCACTCATTGTCGGCCGTCGCTGTTGCAGAAGCTGGATGTTGGCGCGCTTTCTTCTCGACACGGTCACCAGGCGAAACGGGCTCTTGATGTGCGCCAGCTAATGCTTCCCGTCCGCGACACCGTGTCAGAAACTATTATAGCAAGTTGAGCGCAATTACATGCTGCCCAACCCCGAAAGCGCGGCAACTCGCGGGGGCGTCACACAACACACCTGCTCCACTGCACCACCCCAGCCGGACTCTCCCTCTCCCCGAGCTCCACGCGACAGAATTGACACTACCAAAGATCCTAAACACTTAGGTTCTCCACACGACCTACCGATGTATTCGTTCATTCGTTCGATAGCATAGTTTTCCCTAGGCCAGACCCAGTGTACAAATACAAATAATATTCACAAAACAAACCAACATAAATGCATCAATATATATATATATATATATATATATATATATATATATATATATATATATATATATATATGTATGTATATACAAACAGTAAAACAATTACAATATATAAAGACACAGAAGTGTCATATCTTGAGGTAACTAAACAAGGAAAAAAAATTATAGTACAATAGATGGAAATAGGAGGATACGCATTTCCGGCGTTACTATCCGTTTGCGACACACCTTTCCATGTGCCACGCAGCCCTCAGCATGGATCGCATCACACCTTGAGTTGGGTCAGGGAATTGGGTAGGACTAGGAGTGGATAGGGAAGATGGGACGTTGTGGGACACTCTTAGTCTGATCCATCGGCTGAGGCCTTTCCGGCAGTAGGTCCTATACGTTCAGCATAGTCCTCGGCTTCCTATGGATACGCAAGCCTCTCCACCCACACGGAAAGTGCTTCTTCAAGGTGGTGTCCCCTGGAGAGGAAATGTCCAGTAGTTAAA
The DNA here is from genome assembly GCF_023864275.1 of Schistocerca cancellata. Lineage (NCBI taxonomy): Eukaryota > Metazoa > Arthropoda > Insecta > Orthoptera > Acrididae > Schistocerca > Schistocerca cancellata. Next base: position 831,793,451 of record NC_064626.1, on the reverse strand, counting down.
TATTCTTTCGACACATTACATTACTTTCACAATTTCCTAATAGAGTCTGTTCAATCTCGTTACCAAACAGTTTGCTTTCTAGTTTTCGGCCATATAGTGTATTCTGAGACTTGAAACTTATCATCAGCAAATATTTGTGTGGTGTTTACATTCTCCTATTTACATCCACCTACTATTGCCTACTCAACTCGTCAGCAAACATGTAATCACTAGTACTTACTCTACTGTGGTTCATATGTTTGTTAATGTTTCTCGGTTTACTGTAAAAGTAGTATCATGTGTGATAAATGTTGATTTTTATGTAGGTTAATGATTGTGGTAGAAACTTGGAAGGACATTTGGTTAGCTATTCATTAGAACGACTGTAGCGAGAAAGAGTAAAGTATCAAATGAGACTCTTCTATGGAGTTCTATATTATGTAGATGAGACACGAGGCTAACGACCTTGCCGCAGTGGTATTACAGGTTTCCGTCAGATCAATGAAGTTAGGCACTGTTGGGTTGAGCTAGCACTTGGTTGGGCGACTATCCAATCTGCCAAGCGCTGTTGGCAAGCGGGGTGCACTCAGCCCTTGTGAGGCAAATCGAGGAACTACTTGATTGAAGTAGCGGTTCTGGTCTCGTGAACTGACATACCGCCAGGAAAACGGTGGGCAGACCACATGTCCCTCCAAATCCGCACACAGTGACGACTGTAGGCTGAGGATGGTACTGCGGCCGGTCGGTATCGTTGGGCCTTCATGGCCTTTTCAGGTGGTGTTTGGTTTTTTATCGTTGAGACAAGAGATCCGTGTAGTAAATATTAAAAATGTGTGCCCTTCAGGCAGAACTACAAACAGTGCATTTATAATTAGACAGACTGAAGGGGAAAAGAAACATTGGAACTGGGAAAGGGAAATAAGTAGTGAACAAATGGATAAAACCTTACTTCTCATTTCAGATTCTAGTTATCAACCTGTTTGACTTTTATCTAAAATAAGCGAAAAGCTTCAACCAGTTTCTGATCAAAGTGTAATAAATCAGACTCGTATTAACAACTGTAAGGCTAGAAAGTTTGAAAAGTCAACTAGAAAGAAGAGACTGCAAGAAAGCAATCAGAAGAGGGATATAAGCTAAATGCTACAGGAAAAGACAGATGTAGAACATCAGTCACAAACACCGTGCAACCTAGTACCAAGCTTTGCTGTGTGACAGAGAACATAGGAGCTTTGTGGAGAGATTTAGATGTAGGAGGAACAGCAAAAGCCTGGCTAACAACTTTTAGTATTTGAGCCATCCCATGAATGTCTTTGCCATCGGTATCAGATGGGATTGTGGCCATTACTATGTGCCGAGTGTTATATGTGGCCAAAGCAGAAATGGAACAGCATCAGCTTGTGCGGAGTCCCAGCAGAGCCCCAATACGTTTCATTCCCCTCTGCACATGCTCCTACCATTTGAAGAGCGTGGTTGTGATAGGAGCTGGACAGTAATAAAAAATTGTTTAAATTATATTGCTCTAGTTATGGTGGCAAAAGCCTGACACGCGGCACAACTGACTCTCTTGAAGTTAGTGGGCACCTTAGCTGAGTGACGGTGCTGTATGGCTTGAGTGATTTTTGGGATATTTATATTTTATGGTTTGTTCCTTTCTAGGTATTCGCTTGCTAGCCTGCGTGTCTTTTTATGTCGAGATTTTTCTTTAGTCCACTCTGTGTTGTTTTTCTCACTTTCTTGCACATTGGTGATAAGGTTCATAGACCTGTTTACTGTGATTCTGTTGGAAAGTTAGTCCTGGTTTTTTGATTGTTATGTTGCAGTTAGCTGCCTTCCCAGCTATCGGTATAAGTAGGGCAAGGAAGATAGAGCTGTTTTGGGAATGTTTATTCCATTGTTATCATAGGGCTTTGCTATGACTCCTATGTAGTGGTTGTTATCTGCGGCTGAGGTGGAAATCTACCAGCATCGGCTCTTGTAAGTGACTGTCTGCCAGCAGATGAGGAAGTCAACACACTGTCGGCTGGTGCGTGTTGTGGAGCAGGCAACCTGTGAACGGATTCACTGAGTTATGAGCGCAGAGACACGTGGGCATTGTTGAGCCTCTGGAAACGAGTAAAGGTCATCTGTCTGCTTTTTCCTGGAGGATTTTAGCATCGTTTGCATCTGTGGTTGCAAGTGGACAAATAGCCACGATGCCAGGATTGGCAGAGTGAGGTCATGGTATGTTTGTTGTGGGTCACTGAGCGTCTCTTCCGCTGTCTGTGTGTATTTGCTCTTTGCTGCCACGTGCTGGTATAGCAATGTAAGCTGTACCTAGCCTGTGGTTTGACAGTGTTTAATCGACGTAGTGTGTCAGTCTTGATGTTGCGAGTGTGGCTGTGTGTGAAGAAATTGTCTTGTCGTCTATTGCAGCGTTTCTCTTGTCAGTGGAGTCCTTTCCTGATATTTGTGTCAAATGTTATGTCAAGTTAGTGTTGTCTTCTATTGTGAATTAGTATCTTGTTAGTACAGTTGTGGATAGGACAAATTTGGGATTTGTTTATGATGACTAGTTTCTTTCCTCATCTGTCTCCTGTTTCAATCAACAGTAAGTTCGGTTTCCCTTTTGTTCATTATTTATATCTTTAAATGATGCAAGCAAATTTAATATTTCTTGATTTACGGACGGATCAACATTTGTCTTTCTTCTTAATGTTCTGTGTACATATAGTGAAGTGATAGATTTTATACGGCTTTCTGGACAACATGTAACTGCGGGGATAGAGAAGAAGATCAGGGATTGGTGACAAACATAATTTGTGTGTAGAGTTAACATACGAAGCAGTTGCACGCAAAATCACGAATTTTGAAACAAGTAGAATTTTTTTGGATCAAAACATAGGAACGTGTGATTGAGTTTTGTTTGCGCAGAATACTTATGTCTTAATTTTTTACACACATTACCTTTAGGAACTTTCACGTATTTATCAAAAAATTAAATGCATTTTTGATCAGTCATACAAGAAGAAACAGTTTTAGGAGATATTAACATAGATTTCTCAAAAATACGGACAGACAAAATGAACTGGAATCGTTGTTTCGATGTTTCTATCTCACTTCAGAAGTTAATTTTCCAAATCACATACAGAAAGATAGCAGGGATTTTTTGATAACTGTTTTGTAGTGTGCTCAGGCTGACGAAATTAACGTGTACCAAATCTGTAGTTGACTGTCTGATTATGATGTACCATTTATGGAAATAAATAATTTAGTACCCCACACCTCAGCGTCGTGTTCACACAAGGCTGTGACGCATATTAATGAGAACAGTACACAGCATTTTAAGAATAAATTTAAAGAGGCGATAAGGGATGAGGTATGTATAGAAAGAGGTATTAAAATGAAATTCAGCAAACTCCATACTAAAACTGTGCCAGTATTGGAAAGCAATATTCCCAAGAAATTATCAAGATAATACAATAAAAAAAAACTAGGAAGCCATGACATTTAAGAGTTCGTGTAAGAGGAAAAGGGAAATTTTTATAAATGCCTGAACATGTTAGGTCGAAAATTTGGATTATTCCATAAAAGACTGCAATATTTTAATGTAAGTTACTAAAATATCGAAAAATATAAACCATCAGACAGAAATTAATAACGCAGATACGGGGTGTCAATTATTGAAGTATATGAAAAGAACGGAAATTAGTTACAAACTACGGCGTGCACATATTTTATTAAATATGTAAACGTCTCTAGAGATATTCGGATTTAGGTTATGAGATGTTCGGTATGCCTGCCATCATCGGCGACGATGTGATAAAAATGAATAGAGAAATTCTGCATGACCCGTTGAGGTGTCGGAACATCGATGCTGTCAATGACATCCTGAATGGGTTTTTTCAGGTCAGCAATAGTTTTGCGGTATTGTTGTACACCCTGTATTTAATATATCCCCACAGAAAGAAGTCGCATGCGTTCATAGAATATGGTGGCCAATCGAGGCCCGCGCCAGTGGCCTCTGGGTACCCCAGAGCCAGGATGCTGTCCTATATTTCTCCTCCAGAACATCACTCTCCTGCCTCGATGGGGTCGAGCTCCGCCTTGCACGAACCACATCTTTCCGAAAGTAGGGTCACTTTGGATAATGGGCATGAAATCGTCTTCAAGAACCTTTACGTACAGCTCGGTAGCCACCGTGCCATCAAGGAATTTCGTACCGATTACTCCGTGATTGGACATTGCACACCACACAGTCACCTGTTGAGTGTGAAGAGACTTCTCGATCGCGAAATGCGAGTTCTGGATCCCCCAAATGCACCAATTCTTCTTACTGACGAACCCATCCATATGGTTGTGGTCTTCGTCGTAAAACCAAACCATATTGAGAGCAACAATTGCCATCATGCCCTGCGGCCAACCGCGCTGTTTGAACGTCCTAACACAAACCGTTCAGAAGTTATGACGATTTTATTTCATGTAGTTCAATAACTGTCACTCCGTATTAAGATTAAAACTATAATGGGTCATTGCTTAACAGGAGAGAAGACCACCAGTCATCATACAAGACGCCTTCTTCTTTTTTCTGGCCTGTACCCCGTATTTTCATTGGGTCAGCATGTTAAGTTTTGGATTTGGAGAAGTTAATTGCAGTGTAGCGTGGCCAGATGCCCTTCCTGCTCTCATACTTTCGTCCTTGGAAACGAATTTATGTACCTCATCTATCTGCGTCTAGTGTTAGGACATGTTAGACATGTTTGCTAATCAGTTAACTGGTGACGGACATGGGCACCAGCCCAGTACTCGCCTAGTCGCCTGTGGAAATTCGCCTAAAAGCGACATCTAGGCTAGCCGGAAACGCTGGTCTCCTTGTTAATTTAATGAATGGATCGATATGTGGCCGGAAGGCTCAGCGAACTTCGAAAGCTAAAGTGCGTGGTAAGCCGTGTCAATGTGCAAGACATCATAACAATTAAAGTAAATGACCATTTTGTGACTGATTTGTTTCAAAAATTATATTTTAAAAGAAGGGTCAAAAGTAGAATTAATTGGTTCAGTTGAAGAAGCATGAGAATATACCAAATATGGCATTTCGAAACACGGTTTCAGCAACTGAAGCTCAAGGGTGTTGATGGAATTTTAGAATTCTGATAAGCTCTCCTGACATAATAAATAATATCGTCACTAATACATATGTATCACTGGCGAAAGGAAATTTTCCAGACATATTAGAATATGCAACTGTTAAACCTCTTATGAGAAATGTGATAAGAAAGTCTTGATATTTGCTGTCCTATTTCCTTACTGGTGTCTTTTTCCTAAGCATTTGAGAAAGTAATGTTCTCACATCTAAGGAGAAACTGTTTACTTATCATATCACAATTTTGATTCCGTAAGGCTTGTTGACTGCGATTTACGTTTATATATAAACCATCAAATAACGGCAGTGGCGCCATATGTGGTCTTTCAAAAGTGTTTTATTGCGCTGGTCACGTTGCTCTCTTTAAAAAACTTGTTGTATGGAGTTCATTACTCTACACAAATATGGGGTGATCAGTAATAGTCTGGCAAGATTGTAACAATGTTGCAGGGTAGGTTGCACTGAGAAGTAACTGCTATGAATAAACTGTTTCTGACTACCATGTGTAACAAACAGAATGCAAAACTTTGTGTTAAAATTCTAACAATGTTGGAAGTGTACTAATTTTAGTCAGTGTGGCGAAATCACGAAGAGTGTCCCAAAAGTTTCATTTTAGGTCCACTCTTATTCCGTATACATAGATGGAAAAAATCCACAACAGCAACAAGTAATTAATGCATAAAAGTGGAAATTCAGTAAGACATTTGTCTAGGTAACATATTTAAGGAATTAATATTGCAAGATCATAGATAACGTAAGCGCGACATAAGCCACTGCAGATGTGAAATGCAGTTACATTAGTAACTGGTGTAACCATCAGAACGTTGAATGAAAACATGCAAAAGTGCATGCATTGTGTTTTACAGGTGCCGTATGTCACTTTGTGTTATGGAGTTCGATGACTATTGCACCTGGTCCGTGCTCATTGTGGATGAAATGGTCGTGTGGCAATGATGGATGGCAAGGCCACCTGATCCTTCGAGTTGCAGGTCTTTTCAGTTGACGTCACACTGGGCGACTTGCATGCCTATGATGATCAAATTATGATGAGGAAGACACAACACCCAGTCTCCTAGAAGAGAAATTTCCTCCCCCTCGTGATTCGAACCTGGGCCTCCTGAGTGGCAGCCAGATTTGCTGACCACTCAGCCGAGGAGGTGGATGACGCTGAAGTTGTTGTTCGATGATATCTCATACGTTCTCGATTGGAGACAGATTTGGTGATCGAGCATGTCAAGGCAACATGTTAACGGGGCGAGCGTTATCCTGTCGGAAAACATCCTATGTAGTGGTGTCCATGAATGGCATCTCAATATGTCGAATCACGACTGACGTAATATTTTCTAAAAAATACTTTCATTGTTGCAAAATTTATTTAGTGACGGACTGAACCACACTACTAGCTCTGCGTGGAAGCCAAATTACATTAAGTCTTTTCGTCCTTCTCCTAAAGGCAGAGGTGTCGTTACGTCCAGCAAAAGCAATGAATTATTTTCTGAAACTGGTAACAATATGTTTCGGATGTAGTATGAAAAATTACTCTCCCCCATTTTTCCTGATTTTGCTAGATCTGTTACAAGATGTTTGTAGCTAAGCAGTCTTACTTTTCTTTTGGCCTTAATTTGCCTTGGGGTTACTGAAGACAGATATAAAGCTACGGAAACAATAATCCACTGATATTCTTCAATAGTATTGTTGAATGTATCATAGCGTTCATCGACTGCAGAAACGAAACTTTTTTCGCTTGAAATAATAAAGTGCGGTTTGAAAGCACTTCTTGCACAAAACCTAAATAATTTTCTTTATACACTGCATTTTAGGGGATAACAAGAGGCTATGAATTTATTTATAGTACTACCTATTAATGACGTCTCCCCTTGTTGGTTTCTTGAACTAAAATTAGCACGTTCGTGATTTCCATTTTTGAGTCCTATAAAATTATTGTCGGCAGCCGAAAATGCGTCCGAAGAAACTGTGACATCTTAGGAGGCAATAAACGCCGTGTTCAGTAGCCGGAATGTAACAGTTTTATCGCAGTTTACCACCGCCCCTGGTGTCCTCCAACTTGCACACAGAAATCAAGGTCTGATGGTAGGCTGTATTGCTCATGCGCAGGACAATATTGCTGTTTCGCCTTGACACCATGACTCTAGAATGCCCCCTCTTTCCACTATTAAGATGTGCATATGTAGCACCAGTCTACTCTACTCCTCCAGGACAGTTTTATTTATTTCGCTCAGAACTCATTTCATGATGATTTTTCTATAATTTTAAGTATTTAATTTCCGTAATTTTACTGGGTTTCAGCGAGTTCGCATATTTCGTCGTATTTCCCTATATTTTTACGCATTTCACATCAATTTTTTGTGATTATACAAGGTTTTCCTCGAATTTTAACGATTTTATGTCATTTTATTCATATTTCTTCCACAGTTTTCCAGATGTTTGTGGTCATATTGCTGACATACCGATGATATTTTCGTATCTTCAACACAAACCCACTAAAAATTCTAGCACTTGCCCTGTCCCCGAAGATCTACATGCTTGTATTTTGGATAGGACGATCATGAAAAGTATAATAACAGTCGCTTCGTATCTATATGACACTGAAGACTCGAGTTATGTCCAACATAATTGTGCCTACATCTTCGTTCGTCTAGAGGAAAGTGTTGAAATAAGTTTTCCATCGATGAACAATATTCATGACACATGCCTTGGAAGTCCTCTGATGACTGTGGTATATTAACGATTGCAGATATGTAGCGCTCTAAGCTATACACGCAATATACAGTTGTATACAAGTCGATCGAAAGTTGCGCCACACAGATGATGCACTCCGACAGAACAACGGACGAAATGGTTGCATGCGTGGTAAATGAACTGCAGCAACATCTCCCTCTTTCTATAATGCAGCATCGACCTACCATTAATTATATCTTGATATAACCCCTCTCAACCAATCACTACGTCTCGTTTTTCATCCTGTAACGCTGATCAATGTCAATTTAGAAGCTGATGGTTCTCTTTCGCAGGAAATCATCACCGAGGACGGTTTTGAGCGTGGTGAGACAACTGGAGTCGCTTTTATTGATCTGACAGCTGCATACGACACTGTGAATCATAGGAAACTGTTAAAGAAAGTGTATGACCTTAATAAGGAGTACCAACTAACATCCATTATTAGCACCTTCAACAGAAGATACCAAGTATAATTACACGGTAAGAGGTGTAGATAGCGAACGCAGTAGAACGGTCTCCCCCAAGGCAGTGTACTTGCTCCAGCACTGTACAATATCTACACAAATGATCAGCCAATACCAGCAAGTACTAGGCTCTTTACCTATGCCGATGACACAGCACTAGCTGTTCAGGGGCCAACCTTTAAAGACGTAGAGGGAAAACTGTCTCTAGCAATGGATGAACTCTCCAAGTACTATGATGCCAACCACCTGAAGCCCAATCCCAGTAAAACTCAAGTGAGCAAAAGTTGGACGTGACATGGCGAGGAGAGCAACTGAAACATTGCCCAACACCAGTCTACCTACGCGTCGCACTGGACAGGACTCAAACGCACAGGCAGCAATGTCTAAACGTGAAAAAAAGTCATTGCTCCCAATGGGATACTTAAGAAGCTGATTGGCAGCAGGTGTGGAGCCAACCCACACCTAAGGACCTCACCACTTGCGCTTTGTGTATGAGCCGCTGAGTATACCGCTCCTATGCGGAACGCTTCAGCTCAAGCTAAGCAAGTCTGTATTACGGTCAACGATACTGCAAGGATTATCTTAGGATTTTTGAAGCCAACACCAGTACAGAAATGGTATCCTGTTGTTGGAATATCCCCACCCAATATCCGGAGGACCATTGCTACAGACAATGAGAGAACAAAGCAGGAGAATGACCGCCGATATCCTCTGTATGATTATCAGGCAGCAATATATCGCCTTAAATCCCGAAAGAGTTTCCTTGCTAGGACTGCGCCACTGGAGGGAGCACCAGAGACAATTCATCTTGCAACATGGAAGAACTCACTGCCTGTAGACGTATCACCAAAAGAAGAACTAACTCCTGGCACAAACCTACAATACTCTGCATGGAAGTCGCTCACCGGCCTAAGAGTGGGAGTCCCCCGATGCAAGACCAACCTGAAGAAATGGGAATCCTTTCAGAAAGCGCAGACACCTCTTGCGATTGTAGGGTTGAAGAAGATCCAAGCCACCTATTTGTACTCCCCCTCCTGGACAACCTGCGCACAATATAAGATTTTTATGAAGGAAATGACAAAGCTATCGCAGCTGCTATTTTTTGGAAATACTGACAGGACACGGAAATGAATGATCAAAGACAGCAGTCATCACGCATGTATCACTATTGCTTCAATAAAAAGCCATACCGCAACTGTTCTGTAAGGCATTTCGTAGCTGACACACATGGTTATGTTTGGTGGAGAGTACAAAGAGGCATATTGTAAATACTGTTTGTTAGGGATTGAAACACCTAAACACTCTTGCACGGGATCAAGCATACGATCTAATCTGTTTTTTTGCAGCCCCCAGCTAGTAATACAAAGTAATACACTTTGCTGATAACTTTGGGGTCACACCAGGGGTTGTGATCCGACATATATGATGGTCCTGGATAAGAATGCTAAATTTATTTTTATAACTTTCACAGGATATTAATATTTCTGTTCAAATCTTCTCTTGATCTTATAGTTATATAACAATATACGCTTAATTTAGAAAATTATCAACCTTAAGTAAAATTCTGTAAATATATAGCTATATTATGGCATATTTATTTAAACATTCGTTGCTACATGGTAAGAAGCTGAGTAAGGGTAACCTATTCAGTGAAAGGAGGGGCTGAGTCCATGAATTCAGGCTAGCATAAGATTTTATCTGTCAGTTCTCTACCAGACGATGTTAGTAGAGATTTTATTGTTCGTAGTTCTCCTCTGCTGGATTGTACAAAATAACGAGAGTAGATAAAATTTCTGAGTGACAGACATGAATACATCCTGAGAGATGCAGATCTCTTTCGGACTGCAGTACCTGTAAGTAGATTGGAGACACAACGCAGTACAGTAGCAAAACCCTCTTTTTTTTCACTTACCGTATGATGTGGAGTCTTCCTAGTTTTCCTGATAAGAAACATCACAATACCTTCTCGTACTGTTTTTCTTACTACCTCGTGTTGCATGAGAAAGCTCCGTTTGGCGCGGGCCATACACATTGTACATGGCTGCCTGAGCTATGGCGATACGTTCTCATTTCCACAGATTGGTCAAAACATTGTCCTGTCACATTACATCAGCTCACCTTTTTTCTTCACGAGATGCAGATTGTGTTAGATACAGTGCTCTCTAACTTCCGCTCCGTCCCTACATATATTGCACCGATCACATGGACAAAGCTGTAGTTAGGGCAGAGCAAAGACTGAGGAAGACTTACAAGATGCAGAGGAACTATATAGAAAACCAAGCTGGAGTTTTTCTGTATAGGGTCCTCAGGTCCAAAAAAGGTGACGCGCTTGGAAATATGAGAGTGCCACGAATATGGTTCACCAGTGGCTGCAATCAAACGACGTCTGAGGCAGTTGCAAATTTCGGCCAAACCATGTACTTAAGCTGAATCACTTTTTAAATTCGATGAGAAGGGTGATTTTATTTGGAGCTCATACGGCTGGCGACGTGCCCCCACACTTTTCGTCTCTTAATACACATCCCAGCGATCACTGCCTACATTCAATGACGCGATGTTGGTGTGGAAGACCACTACATTCCGAAGCAATACCGCACCTCGGTTTGTAAAGCATGTGTAGTTCTTAACATGGATATCGTCGGTCACTCTTGTGTGTGGCTACAGAACCAGTTTATGCAATGATCAAACCCGCAGCGTTGCGGACATATCAGGAACCGTGTTGTCAGCCGTGGACTGTTTCAAGCTTTGCATCTGATATTCACCTCCAGAGCCAGAGGTAGCCAATTTCGCGTGGCGTGCACAGCTCCGTCTGTGTCTGCAAAATTGTTAGCATACCGCAACGGCGTGGAGATGAGCCGTTTGTGCAACTGACGGCGTTTGATCGAGGGCCTATTGTGTGACAGCGGGAGGCTGCGTGGTCATAGCGGAGAACTGCGCTACACGTGGGACGAGAGGTCTGCAAATCGGGGGCTTCGCTAGCTCTTACTCGTTCCAGCGCACCGCCCTTGACAAAGACACTCTCGCGTATGAAAGCTCGGAGCGGGCAGGCTGCGGTCGAACAGGCGCAGAGGCCAGAGGTCGCCGCATCTGACGTGCTCGCCGCTTTGCTGCCGTGATCATAGTAGCAGCTCTGTGTGTCTGAAGGCTGGTGTTACTCCATCCCCGTCCCCCCCTCCTTCCCAGCTGATGGAACTATCGTAAGATAAATTCAGTTATGCTGTAAACGTATAGTCCTGTGTAGTAGCGTCTAATCCCGACTTCATTATGACACATAAGGGAGAAGAAAGCATACTGTACACAAAAAATTGGTAATCAGTTAAAAACTTAAAAGAAAATCTAAGGAACTACCAGCTTAATTAATCCTGTTAATTATCCCAAAACAGGATTTGAAAGACCTGCAAAGCGACTTTTTATATTTCACTGTATAATCCATAAAATGACATGAAAACTAATGAATACAAAATGATTGTAGCAATCAGAGACTAAAGGATAAAATAAGTGATAAAACTGATTGACTAGCACATAGATTGAATGGGCCTAAAATCTGATAAAAACACGTTTCCGAAGTCATGTACTTAAACATGAAGTAATGTATTGTGAAGGACATGAATATACTAGCAAAAAAATGTAAAAGATGTTGTAAAATGTTGTTGCAAAAAACATTTCATTTGGGTTCTAAGAAAAGGAGCAAGTTCCTAACTAAATACATTAATTTTGTTCTGTGATGTAAAATACTCCGCTGTATTTTCTTTAAATCACTTCAAATAACTCTGCATGCACTAAGATGTTTCCTTTTGGTCACAGTACACTACCAGTCAATAACATTTTACTAAATGGAGTCAGATTTTTGTTAATATGTAAAGGAGTATAGAGGAAAAGTTTTTGTGTAGTGGTTACTTACAGATGTCTGTCGATCACAGCATTTCTCGGGTTTCTCAAAATACTTAAAGACATTTTCATGAAACTCAGGTTCTACTAAAATGCCACTATTCTAAAAATCAAATATTGTAGATTTTTGTTCAAGAATGGAAAAATGGAAATGAAGTCCCATGCTTCTTTACAGAGCATAGGGGAACGATGCGCGAGACCCGCACCGCCTTACTAGGCAAGGTCCTAATGGAGGTGGTTTGCCGTTGCCGTCCTCCGACCGTAATGGGGATGAATGATGATGATGATGATGAAGACGACACAACACCCAGTCATCTCGAGGCAGGAAAAATCCCTGACCCCGCCGGGAATCGAACCCGGGACCCCGTGCTCGGGAAGCGAGAACGCTACCGCGAGACCACGAGGGGCGGACTTGTTCAAGAATAGGGTTACAAATAGAAATATTTGTTGCCAGCCGGTGTGGCCATGCGGTTCTAGGCGCTTCAGTCTGCAACCGCGTGACCTATACGATCGCAGGTTCGAATCCTGCCTCGGGCATGGATGCATGTGATGTCCTTAGGTTAGTTAGGTTTAAGTAGTTCTCAGTTCTAGGGGACTGATGACCACAAATGTTAAGTCCCATAGTGCTCAGAGCCATTTTGAAATATTTGTTATGTGTAGCATCTCCTGTTTATCCCATTTATGTTACATGACATGTGGTAATAATTTGAGAGTTACAGAACAAGCTACAAGTCAGAATTAGTAATTGTTATAACAATTTGTGAGAAAAGAATATTGTAAGACGAAATACTGTTCTTCTCGGCATTTTAGTGAAGTAAATAAGCTAAGATAGTAAAAAACGATGTGTATCATGTAATGAAGATCGTATGAACATTGACTTGTTGTACTTCAAAATCTTGCTGACATAACTGGTTTAACTACACAACACAAAATTTTTGTAGCATTTCATGCTCTCAAAGTTTTGGGAGGTAATTGTAAAAAAAAACTGCTTCTGATGAGATAAATGTACTAATCCATCCTGCATCATATGAAATGACTCACTCCCAAGTTGAAGACTTAAAACTAGAAATCCACTACTTATAGCTATACAAAAAAGTATGAACATCAACATACAGAAACACTTCATGTAATTACTACGGTGATCACGGACTTCTTAAGAAGATAAGCAATGATAAACAATTATTTGTCCTTTACTTTTGTAATGTATGTTTCAAAGACGATTTTGCGTGAATTGATCGATATATGATAGCATTTCCTTTACTACATACTGTAATAAGTAAATCTTTGTTCTTGTTCAGTACGAGTTTCGAACATGAGTTTGGAGTATTAGTATGTGTGTTGTCTTAGCATGGTGGTCGACGTTAATTTGTAATATGAAGCTAAATGACTAAAAGTATATCTATAAAACAACACACCAGTGTCATAAGCTCGCTAAACCCACTGGGCAGAACAGGTAATTAGGATTGTGGGCAGGGCCAAAGAAGGTTGGGGTCAGTTTCACCTTCTATTTGTAATTTATTGTAATTTAATAACACTTTTACAACCATAGCGGCACATAGCCGGACCTTTACTGAATGCAACTTTTTCAAGACTGAAGGCCTCCAAAGAAAAAATCTTAACAAATCAAAAAGATAAAATCCAATTAAGATAACAATAAAATAATTAAAAAAACATTGCAGCAAAGTAGATAGAACAAACATATGCAAGGTGCATTACCAAAGGCTGAAAGCCACAATAAAGTTTAAAAATTTTAGAATATATTACCATAGATCTTTAAAGGCAGAAGGCCACACACAATGTTTACAAACAAGAAATCTTGGAAATGAAAAAGATAAAAATGCAATTAAAAGTCAAACAAAATAAATAAAGAAAACATATTACGGCTAAGTAGAAAGCTTCAAGGCAAAGCACATAGAACAAACATATGCAAGGTGCAATACCAATAGCTGAAGGCCACAATTAAGTTTCCAAATTTTAAAATATATTACCATTATCTTTTAAAGGCAGAAGGCCGCAATGTTTAAGCTTGAAAGATAAATTAAAGAATTAATTTTGCAAAATTTTTAAGAAAAAAAGGAAAAATAGCCATATACCTTTAAGTTTAAGCAGCTGAAACAGATAATACAACACCGGTGGCACTTAGAAGCCTCCAGGGAGGCTCCAAGCTGCCCTCGATCACTCAGGGGAGACAGGTGGTGAGCCCAACTGCACTTGATCCGTCAGAACCCAACCAGGGGATAGCCACGGACCAACCGACACAACGACTTGCTTCCCATCAATCAGTACATGAGAACTCAAACCGGCAATGTTACAAACGTGATAATCCACAATGGAGTGTGTATTAGTTGTCAAAATTACACACCATGTTGGACAGCGACAACATGTGAGGAAAGGACGCTGCCTGAAATTATGTTAGTGGCCAGAGCAGGTAACCGGAATACTAACGGCCACTAGGAAGAAAATTCCGCTGGTACACTTGAATTTGAAGCACGGTAATATAGTTCACTTCACCCAAAAGAACACTGCCTGAATTTACATCAGTGCCCAGGGCAGATAACCAGAACACTAACGGTCACAAGCCAGAAAATTCCACTAGTGCACTCGAATTGTAATCAACAAAATAGTTAATTCCAATACATGGCGGCTAGATTTCAGCAGTAGACACACTCAGTGTTGCTCACAGGGAAACGTCCCCACCAGCAAACCATCGAAACGAACCACCACAACATGAATGGACGTGGCTTGTATGGTTGAAACCACTACTCAGCTTTGACGTCCTGGGTCTGTGAGCCACGAAGTTCGTAGCGATTAAACAGCTCCACACATGTTCCGACACTGCGCAGGGGCTGCCAGCAGACCCAGGCGACTGTACCACGCGGAGATAACTTCCCTCGTCCGCAACAACCGACCGACTGCCTGCCGGTCCGTGCGCGACTGCTGCTCCGTCGCGACTGCAGTGCTGGTGCGTCTCCCACTCACTTCCAGACACACGACGACGGAAATACTGGCTCGGACCCAACCAGGCAGCCCATCAATCCCACTGGCTAACTGACATCCCTGAACCAGGAAAGGACCGACCCAAGCTCCACAAGATGGTAATTGAAGGCGCCCAGAAGCGCTCAGAGAACCAGTTACACGTCGCCCGATGAGACGACCGACCTCTCCAAACCGAGAACATTTAAAATACTTGTCAATCAAAATGACACAAATTACACACACAACCTGACAAACACTTGCACGAAGATCAGAACGATACCCAACAGTAACTAAGCACGCATGAAGACAAATCAGAAGTCGATGCACACAGACACAGTCGACTGATAAACGATCGGCGAACCAAAACGCGTCGTCCGGTAGGACGACTGACCGACGATCCACCAAGACCGTGGCCTGGCTGAAGTGATGCGTGGCGGCAATGGTCGGGCGAGCCATGTCGACGCAGACCTCACTGCTGCTCCAACCCGACTGCACTAGTGCCGCATTGCAACTCCCGACTGGCAGGCCTGGACTGTGCTCCAGACACGTTCCATCTGACTGGCAGACCCGAACTTGCTATCCGAATTGCCTTACGACAGACAACTACCAAGAAGTAAAAGCAGTCGTGCAAAGATACTATCAGCGCCGCTCACGGTCAGGCAAAGCAGCAACTCAGTGACAGTAGTAGTTTAAATTAACGTAGTGAGGTGGAAGTACGTTAAAAAGAGTGTGTAAAATACATGATAGCGGGAACAAGAGCCACGCACGGCTCAGTGTTCATATTATCTAACAAAACTAAGCTGAGCATCCTCTAGACCAGTATAAAAAATAATATTTGAGAATGGACTACAAGCCGACAACTTTCAGCAACGAAGGACAATACAAGATGAGTATAATGAAAACTGTTCATTCAGATTCAACCATTGCTACCTCCATCTGCAGTGTGTCAGTATCTCAGAGCGCTAAATGCTTTGAAAATGTGACCAGCTGCATCAATTTAAACTGACTTAAAATTGATAACTCGATTTTAGGTTATAAGAGGGTGGTGATGGTCAGAACGTCATATTACTAGAAGAACAAACTGCTTTTCGGAATGAAAGATCCTGATAAGGTAACATTTTCCCATTAAAACAAAAAGTAGAAAAAAAGAAAGAATACCACTTAACGATCTACATGATGTTTATAGAGTATAGGAAAGCTTTCTGCAATGTGCACAGAGGAAGACAATAGATATTGTGAGGAAGGCGATATACCACTACTATGTATGTAGAGGATCACAGATAAATTTTAACTGGAATCTCGAAATATCACCCAAGGAAATACTATGAAAGGGTTCTGACTAAGGTGTATTTTACGAATACATTTTAATTTATGTTAAGACAATGTTGTAAGTAAATGGAAAAAATGTGTTATGAAATCTGATACAGAGGACAACTTCAGAAAGAGAAATTTTGTGAAAACCCTTTATGACTGCTGATAACCAGATTCTAGTTGCCGATAATGAAGATAACTTACAGAGTGCGTTATATGAACTACATAAAACAGTAAGGCACCGTAATTTAAGTATATCGACAAATAAAACCAAGTCTATGACATTTCAAGGCTCATAACGTTTCAGACGTACATTCATATTGGATATCAAATCTACTGAACAATTTTACACCTTCATATTCTTGTGACAGATCATATACCGAAAAACCTCATTTTTCAAATAATCGTTATCGGAAACATGTTTTGGGACTATTTCCTAAAGATGTGTAATAAATGCAAAATGCGGAAAGGATTTCATTGCCTTGCATATATCAGGTTCTTGGTCAGTCCCAAAAGAAATCTTGTGTAGGTGCTGGAATGGCTCTGAGCACTATGGGACTTAACAGCTGTGGTCATCAGTCCCCTAGAACTTAGAACTACTTAAACCTAACTAACCTAAGGACATCACACACATCCATGCCCGAGGCAGGATTCGAACCTGCGACCGTAGCAGTCGCGCGGTTCCGGACTGCGCGCCTAGAACCGCGAGACCACCGCGGCCGGCTAGGTGCTGGAGATTTATTTCTAAATTAAATAATGTTTTATCACTATGGTTGTTAATAAACTTCCCTTATTTTCTTTTCTCATTAAAGTAAGATGTTGCCAATACCATGTTCTTGAACGTCCAATATAGATCAACAAAGAGAGCAGTGATTGGTATGTAACACCTTTTCCTGTACGAATTAGTACACAAATCCACTGCACATGCTCATGCATTCAAAGCTACGGCCTGAGCATTGCTTTGCATCATAGCCGCCTTTATTTCAATGGTTTTCCTTTCAACAATTCGTGCCAACATCGTAGGATGATGCTGAATGTTGGAGACATAAATTTGACCAAATTCGGAATCGAAATGTAGAAGACCCTGACATAGAGAGCGAAATCCTCCACCAGGTATCAAAGTAAATGGGCGAATGTCATTAGTACACATTTCTTCGTACTTTTTAGTTACAGAGACATTCACTGAGGTTGGTAATACTTCAGAACTTCCACTTTGCTGTGTTTTACGGTCATATCTTCAAATGTGTCGTGGTGGATATCAAACGAAGGAGGGCTGACTCCCTGCCGCAGTACTCGAAACCAACATGATTTCCATCCGTATCAGTTACTAATGAAAAACTCTCCCAAAAATTTCTATGACCACTTTCTTTTGGACTCAGGATGTAGTCTTTTGAATTAAGCATTCTTCTCACAGTCTACTTCGCCTGACCTTCAAGCTACATGATCCTGCAGCGAGTGGTTGAGTAGCGATCGGGTAAGAGTACGCTGTCGGAACATTCGAGCGTGGCACGCTCGAAGGAGTGTAGAGGGAATCAACTGCAGTTGTTCAAAATGGTTCAAATGACTCTGAGCACTATGGAACTTAATATCTGAGGTCATCAGTCTCCTAGAACGTAGAACTACTTAAACCTCACTAACCTAAGGACATCACACATATCCATGACCGAGGCCTGATTCGAACCTGCGACCGTAGCGGTCGCGCGGTTCCAGACTGAAGCGCCTAGAACCGCTCTGCCACAGCGGCCAGCTGCATTGTTTCCCGCGCCGCAAGTGGCTACCTTGACATCTGCCGGGCGTTCCTGTACCTACATGCACCAAGCAATTCGAGTGAGCACAAACGCTAGATGGAGACCTCTAGTCTCCATAGTGCATCCACTTTATTGCCAGTGGTCAGCAGAAGGTGCATGTGCCTGTCAGCCTAGATCCATACAGCAGCGGTGCACAGGAGATCGTCGCATCTTACAAAGTGCCGTATCGGACCGCAAAGCGACTTCACAACAAATTACGGACGCCGTTGCTCCGGAGTATCAACCAGGAACATTCGAAACCCCCTCTCCGTAAAGGAGGGCTACGAACCTGTGTCTTCCGCTCATGCCCCAACATCCTGCAGCCTACCTAGAGTGGTATGTGACAGGGGCTTAGAGGGATGATTGGACACTTGTTGCCTTCAGTGATGACGGTTGCTTCTACCATGGTGCCGATGATGAGCGTGACAGCGTGGGGAATCTTGTAATTGAGCACCAGGGTCACCAGTGTACACGACGGACGCTGGCGTCATAGTGTGGACAATCATATGTTACAAAGGCCTTAACTTCTGGTGGCCGTAGAGAAAGAACTGAATAGTGCACGGTGCATCCGAAACATCATTCAACGCGTCTGGTTACTGTTCGTGCAACAACATGGCGATGTCCTTTTCCTACATGACAATGCAGGTCCACATGTATTCCGTACCAACCATATTGCTCTCTGACAAGTGTATGTCACCTACCCATGCCAGTACGATTCTCAGATCTGTACCCCATTGAGCATGTTTGGGGCTGGATGAAAACTTATCTTACGTGGTCTGATAGACCCGCAGGAAATCTGACTCAGTTGAGAGTTGAGGTGCCAGGTGGAAACTACAGGGCAGGCTATTCCACAAGACTACATACGCCACCTCAACAATCGCCTCAATGGGAGAACTACAGCCAACATTGCTGCAAGAGGAGGGTATACTGGATACCAGCGCTGACAGGTCACTTGGCGTGATACTTCGTTGTACACGTCCTTCTGTGGAGTTGACGAATTCAAGGTGTTCTGTTTCCATTTTCCAGGAGAGTGGATTCCATTGAAAACGATTATTTTATTATTTGTACAGAAAAGGAATAATCACTTAAAGCAGACACATGATTCAAAGATAACGAAATGCACTGTGGTTCGTCTACACTTTCGCATTTAGTATGCATTTTTACGAGAAGAGAGTAGTCTGTTGATAATATACACAGCGTTAATGTGTCTACAAATTCGAGAAAATAGCAAGCAAATAGAGATATTTGG
Source organism: Schistocerca cancellata (assembly GCF_023864275.1). Classification (NCBI taxonomy): domain Eukaryota; kingdom Metazoa; phylum Arthropoda; class Insecta; order Orthoptera; family Acrididae; genus Schistocerca; species Schistocerca cancellata. The sequence continues at coordinate 831,773,939 of NC_064626.1, read as the reverse complement.
AGCCAGGAACACTAGTACAATTAAATGTCAATCGTATTGTGGCGTTTCTGTGGTATCATGGTAACACGAGAGTTGATTGACGTGCACTAAACTGAATATCATTGGGTAAATCAAATGTTGCAGAATGTATTTTTTTAATGTGCTGACGTCAGTTGAAATATATCTTCATTTAAAGCCCCTACGGAACAATGAACCAGATTTATTTTTGAAGTTCACTAATTACAACGTACTTAGTTGGAGATTTTAGTAGAGACAGTCTATATTTGTACCATTCAACAACAGAGCATAAGAACCGAAATTATTACTAACTGTGCTCCTTCAAAGGAGACAGGAAATATGCTATCGGTGAATAGAGAATATTTACCTAATGCTGATCAAAAAATAAAAGTAAAGAAGAATTGAAATTTGGCAGTACTAATTTTCCTTAACTGATTATAAGGATGTTATTACATTTTAAAGCGCCCTGTCATCCATAAAATGAGGTCAAATTATTATTTTTTGATGTTCTCAGTGGCGATTAGTTGAATGGCTCTTGATCACCATCCTTTTTAGATGAAATGTTTGTAGCTAGATTCCTAAATCGACTGGAAAATGCAACGGTCTTGATTCGAATCCCGGTCTGTCACACAGTTTTGATCTGAATTACTGCATGTACTTAACTACCAAAGTGATCCTGGATCAGATCTTCCTTTAAGAATACAAACCTCCCTCAGGGTTCTTTCGAACAACATCTAGTTACATCAGCGGAGTTAATACATCATGCCTCAACACATAGTCCCCCCCATACGACTGTGGCACAGCGCGTTGCTTTTCGTTTTAGAACTTCCGTGAACTTAGTAAATGTGACATTCTTTTTTACCAATATGCGAACTTGGGTCTATAAAGGTGCAGGAAATGAGGCATCATCACTACATGTATGTTTGCGTTCTTGTTTTGGAGACAATTACCACTGCCAGAGTCAACGTGTGTGGATATCAATGTGTTGCAGATGGTACCTGTCATTTCACTGCTGTACAATCATAGCCATAGAAAAACAGCTATGCGATTGCAATGGGGTACAAATCACACTTTTCGCAGTGTGTAGTTCTTATAGGCGCGTAAAGGAAAGAGCTTTTGAAGGAATACAACTCACGTGGTGAATCCTCAATGGGCGTCCAGACTAACTCCCTTCACAAAGGAGATCGGAATAATATTAATTTCATTGGTTGTTTGGTTTAAAGGAGAAAGGGGGGGAGAGAGGGAAGGACCAAACTGCTTGGTCATTCAGCCCATTTTTTTTTCATAATTTCAGTTTCGCATACGGAGCTCGACTCCGTCCAAGCAGGATAGTGTTTGATGTCCTGGAGGAATACTTCGGGGACTGCATTCTGTCTCTGGGGTACCCAGTGGCCACTGGATTTGGCCTTGATTGGCCGCCATATTCTCCGAATCTGAACACATGCGCCGGCCGCGGTGGTCGAGCGGTTATAGGCACTTCAGTCCGGAACCACGTGACTGAAGGTTCGAATCCTACCTCGGGCATGGATGTGTGTAATGTCCTTAGGTTAGTTAGGTTTAAGTAGTTCTAAGTTCTAGGGGACTGATAACCTCAGATGTTAAGTCCCATAGTGCTCAGAGCCATTTTTTGAACACATGCGACTCATTTCTGTGGAGCTTTGTTAAAGACACGCCGTACAACAAATAGCCGCAAAACTATTGCTGAGTAGAAAACAGCCATTGAGGATGTCATTGACAGCATCGATATTCCGACACTTCAGCGAGTCATGCAGAGTTTCGCTATTCGTCCGTGCCGCATTACGAACATCTCAGAACCTAAATCCGAATATCTATAGTGACATTTACATATTGAATAAAGAGTGTGCACGCCGTAGTTTGTAATTAATTTACGTTTTTTGTGTAATTTAATACTGTCACCTGCGGAACTAATTTGTCTGATTATTTACTACGGAGACGCAGTGAGGAGTACAGTTTTGTGGTATCAGAACACCTTATCAACTTTTAGCGTTCCGTGGCTCAGTAGGTGAAAACGGAACCCTTATTCGACTACTTCGTTGCCCTCCCGTTTGTGTGTCTGACCGTCAGTCCGAGCGTTAAAAACACCTTTTCCTCGGGAATGGGTAGACGTGCCAAAATGAAATATTTGCCACATACTAAGGTTTATGGTTTCTTAGCGGTGTAAAAGTGGAAACTTCTAAGTCAATGCAAATCTAAAGATACGGCAATCTAGTTCACATATTTTGACAGTCATCAAAACATGTATGGCATTTTCCATTGACATGGAATCACGAAATTTGGCAAGGCGCGATGTACAACCAAAGGAAAAAATTCGATAATTTTTAATTTGTGATTATATTACACGAAAAAAATTGTCGTCCGCCTGTTAAAAACTCTTATCTTTTTAAGAAATAGACAAACGTATTTATTTGATATCTATGCCGTATACTAGGCCTTACAGTCACTTGGCAAGAAGCAAAGTTTTCCAGTACAAGAAAAATCTGAAAATTATTAACTTTTAATTATATCACATTATATTTTGTTATAAGACTGTCCATGCGCCTGATGAGTCGCCTTTTCCTCAGAAAAGGTAGACATACCAGGTTAAAAATTAATAGCACATTCCAAAATCAATGGTTCTTTGGTGGCGTAAAACCAAGCTTCTACGTCAATGCTATGAAAAAATACGATTTATATACTCAAAAGCTCACTCATTTACATCTATAGCAGTCGTTCCCAACATTTCTGAGACTATTACGCCTGAGTGCCTTCATATATTGGCTGATGCCCACCGCCCTCCCCATAACAAGAACAACATTGGCGCCTAACTAAACTTTAGAATGAAAAAGAACTTTCTTCGAACGCTTTCAAAATGGTTCAAATGACTCTGAGCACTATGCGACTTAACTTCTGAGGTCATCAGTCGACTAAAACTTAGAACTAATAAAACCTAACTAACCTATGGACATCACACACATCCATGCCCGAGGCAGGATTCGAACCTACGACCGTAGCGGTCACGTGGTTCCAGACTGAAGCGCCTTTAACCGCACCGCCACACCGGCCGGCTGTACGCTTTCACTTTTTAAATAAAAATATAAATGTAAATGATATTAAGTTTTCTTAGGTGTGTTATTAAACCCTGAAATCAGGAGACAATTGGTACCGCTTAATTCTAACAACGTTTTATTTACATTTTCAGAAAGATGAAGTAATTCTCAGTGCATCGCAAGTGCCATCTACAGCTGCTCCTCAGAGAAGAAAGCTGATTATCCACATTGATGGTAGATACTTATTACACAACGCACAAATTTGCTTCACTCACGCCCGGCATTCCCATTTTAAAATCAACCATGTCGAATGGTGTATAGCGTACCGTCCGCTTCTGTAGCACTACATTCCTGGGCTCTTTACTTACTGGTAGACATAGGAAGACTTTAGACTGCAAGTGCTTCGCGACTGACCACTGCCCCACAACAATGTAGTAGGAATTACATAATTACTAGTGTGTTGTGTTCTCAATTACATCGTTTATTGTTGCGACGCGAATAGTAAAGCAGTTACTGGTCTGTTGTGGAAACTACACACGACCCGGAGAAGGCATTTTCATAATATACTTAAGCATATAAGTTACATCGTACAAAACACATGTGTCATAATTGGACTATACAGTATGACGAACAAGGAAGATGACGTTCATACATTCGTTTCACAAGCTGTAACCCCCACCGCATTGTCTCACACGTTAATGCTAGTATTTGAAATAAAAACTTACGTAATCATTATTTCAGATTTACGAATTAGCGATGATAATAAAGGTAGTTGCCATTGACGTAGGCTAATGAAATTTGGAAAGAAGCAAGTTTTCACAGTACAAGTAAAAAATAAAATCATAAAATTGTTAATTTGCAATTATATAACACAAAATTTCTTTTATCGTTTGTTATGCTACTTGAAACTTAAAATTAAAACATTCTCGTAAATGTTGCAATTCTTGAGTCCGATATGTTGAGAGTATCAATATCGATAATAAACAAAAATAGTCGAGATTCTTGATTCCCGGGATAGATGAACTGTCTACACACATCATTACATATGTACGGAACCCTCAGAGCCCGAGACCTACTCGCGTATGGCCAATTGTTTGATACAAATCTGTTGTGTACAAACACAGAAACATCGTTTTCTCAATCCCCTGAAATATATCAGACCTGGCACTTATAACATTTTCCATTTCCTTTCTTCAATTTACCGTATCGTTTATCAAGCATAATGTCGGAGTGTTCGAGGGAGACACCAGTGCAGGCGTTGTTGTACGTTTGGCTTACAGGGCCTTACGATAAAACGATTTTGTAAATTCCCGATTGCTTTCAGAGAAACAGACGGAGGAAGAAAGAGTTACCATTGTGCGGCAGTAACGAAGCGGAAAGCTCGACAAGGGATATAAATAGTGGCCGCACGGCAGGCGGCATCCATTTCGTGGCCGTCTCTTTTCAGGGTTTCCGAGAAAAGCCAGTGGGATCGGCGCGAATAAAGCCCGCGGCCTGCGCCGTGCTCGTCTCCACCTGCTGCCTGCGCCGCCTCCCCGCATCGCCACTCCAGATGATCGATGGCGGACGGGAGGGCGCCTTTCTGCCGATTCCAGCAGCACCGCCAGAGCTGGATTCCCGGCTTCCATGGAGCGCCAAAAGTGCCCTGGAGACCGTGTTTCAAACGCGGCAGGCGCCTACACGGCCCTACCGAGACGTAGCTCCGCACCAGAAATGAAATCGCGCAGGAAATATATCAGGCACTCACCCTCTTGGACATTCGAGCAGAGTTTTTCAATAGGGGTCTTTCAGGTCTCTGGAAAACTGTGTTCCCATATCATATGTATTCGAGCTTCGGCTTATCTTCGAATTCTGGGACAGTAATAAGCTCTGTTAAGAATTAGTGCTATATTAGCATTTTCCTGCACATATTTACGAGTTGCACAGTCGCATAAGTATTCCACTGTCCCTACTTTATGGCCTCACAGAAATGTTATCCGTATTTTCTCCCCTTCTCTTAATGCAAAAGTACCAAGCATATAAGACCGGGCGAGGTGGCGCAGTGGTAGACCACTGGACTCGCATTCGGGAGGACGACGGTTCAATCCCGCGTCCGACCATCCTGATTTAGGTTTTCCGTGATTTCCATAAATCGCTCCAGGCAAATGCTGAGATGGTTCTCCTGAAAGGGCACGGCGGACTTCCTTCCCCATCCTTCCCTAATCCGATGAGACCGATGACCTCGCTGTTTGGTTTCTTCCCCCAAACAACCCAACCCAACCAAGTATGTAAGCGAAAACAAGAATTCGTTGCAGAAATGACGCATGTAACTTTAGTTTGCGTTTAGATATCCAATTCTCTATCATCATTCTTTATGAGAGCTTTAAGGATATGGTTATTTATACCTGTTCGTGTAAGTTCCAGCACGTACAGTGCGTAAAATATAGGTCATTTTGTTCGCACATGAATCCACAGCTTCGACATATTTTTCAAATGAAAATTAAGTTCGTAATGGGATGAACATTTTTCAGTTTATTTATTATTGGATAATTTCGACTTTTAAGCAATTATAAAGCAACATTCAGATAACCTCTTTGCAAGCCGCCGCAACAGATGTAATACATAGATAAGTCCGCCAGCCCATGTGTGGAACCACTCATGGATACTATCGTGAGCAGTATTAGATAGTACTAGAATGTTTATAATACGGGTGAGGGAATCATTTCCACGCATATAACTTCCAGCCAGCGAGAATACAGGTTTCAAGCATGAACATCAGTTTATTATAACCTATTATGATGAGCCTCAGTGGCTGGATGTTAAGTACAAGCTTAAGTTACATTGTACCTACCTGTTTCTCCAACAAGTATAATAAACGTTTTGTTTATGTTTGATTCAGATCATGATACTATATGTAAGTACTGCTTCATGTGGCTGGTGGATTAATATCGATGTTACATCTCGTGGGACGCGATGCACGAGATTCTCTACATTTTGCTTAATAACGACTTACAAGTCGAAATCGGCCAATAACAAATAAACTAAAAATTTCGCAATCCAGAACCCAATGTTTTCGTTGATATTATACAGCTATAAAATAAATTTAAATGTCGTGTGACTATGGCCTCCCGTCGGGTAGACCGTTCGACGGGTGCAAGTCTTTCGATTTGATGGCACTTTGACGACTTGCGCATCGATGGGGATGAAATGATGATGATTAGGACAACACGACACCCATTCCCTGAGTGGAGAAAAGTCTCCGACCCTCCTGGGAGTCGAACGCGGGCCCTTAGGATTGACATTCTGTTGCGCTGATCACTCACCTACCGGAGGCGGACATTATATAGCTATACGAATTCGTTTAAAAAGTCCACATCGTTTTCCTACCTTAACCAAGTCTAACTGCCTTTATCTTAGTGCTGCACCGAGTAGACTATCAATGACGTTGCTGCCATTGCAAGCCCACTGACGTATCAGCTATAGATCTGTAGATGTTGCTCCCTTTCGGGGAGAATACGTCAACATTTAATCGAATTTGACATAATATTAAGTTCTTATACGGTTATTCCAGAACAGCGATGTCATCTAAAACAAGATGTTTATTGATGTCGCCTAAGAGCATATTCATTATATCAAGTTTTGTTGCTACTTCCCCCAATCATTTTAGAAATTTTGATGCATTCTTATCTTTTCCATGTGCCTCATTTTAATCTTAAGTCTTCCGAAGCTCTTACAAGTTCTGATTCTAATACTGGATCCCCTATGTCTTCAATATCGACCCCTGTTTCTTCTTCTATCTCATACTTCCGGATTATGGTGCAGAGCATATGATTATTTTGTCTTTTCGTGAGTCCCGTATACTTACAGTTACATTTTTGTTTCATAATACGAACTTGCAACGACCTGTGTAGGGTTTGTTCAAATAACGTAAGGGAATCCAGTCGGTTACGTCCTCAATAACCTCTGTTGTTTCGATATCGCATCATTTTTAAACAATTGAAACGCCAAATCGCTGTACATGAGACATCACTTTTCATTTATTGCCTTTCGAAATGTCGGTCATTGTAAAGGACGTTATCCGGCTGCATTCCCACAAGTTATTTGAACTTTCGATGCGTCGGGTGAATTACTAACACATTGTATTGGTCATTTTCATGGAATCATCGCAGCCGCTACCTAATGAGAAAAATTATTGCTTGCGTCATATTTACCTTCAGCCCATAACAAAAGTGATATAAAATATGTACTATATAAATGTTACGTTTGCAGTCAAAGGTAATGTCACAACTCCCCCTCCACTGCCGTGGAAACAAAGCTCCAGGTCGTGTTCAGTTTCACACTTTTTACATTCTTTATTCGTAAATCTAATCTAAATGTTATATTGCTCTGGAGGTCTGTTGTTTCAGAATACGCCTGTTGTTTCCATTTCGTCGATTCTGAATATATTGTGCTCCTAGACATATTTTCAAATAACGATGAACTCGCAAATTGAAATATCGTTCTCGTCATTACCTTGGTATGGCTTGAGATATTGTAGTGCAGTGTGAATCACTGAGTCGGCGATCAACAACCCTATTCAACTAAGAATCAATTCGCAAGTTGAGATTATGATTCCGAATCAGCTGTAAAATATTTCAGAACAGATGAAAATTTGTCCCGGACCGCGACTCGGACCCGTATTTCCCGCTTGTTGGGAGAGGGAACAAGCAATGTCAAATGGAGATTTGGGCTGCCCTTGGAGGCGTGCTTAGATAGCCGAAGTTTTTAAGGCGACCTATCATGACATTGTGGAAAATACGGCTTCGAGTCTGGAAGAATTTTTCATTTGTTCCGAAATATTCTACAGCTGTCGCGGGACCATAATCGTATTTTGCGAGTTATTCTTACTTGAACACAACTGTTGATCGTAAGTGCAGTGTCTCACACTACACTAAAATATCTTGAACTATTTCTGCTTATGTAGTCATACTATCCACAAATCACCTACTCATGTCGTTGTTAATCAGTCTCACGAGGTCCTTAATTGCCAGGGTACTGGTCTATGGCGTAATGTATTTATAAGAGCCCCCTATTGCTGACTATTAGCCTCTTCTTGATGTTGTCCTATTCTTGAAAGCCGTTTTCAAAATGATCTGAGAAGTCTGCATGTCTCGTTTCCGCTTCATTAAAGGGATTTGAATATTTATGGCGCGTGTTTCTGTCCAACATAATTTGATAACCGCGTGTTTATCGTTGAAAGTTAATAGGTCCAGCTATATAAGTGAGATTTTGACATGGACGACAAGACACATTTTCATGATGGATGTAATATGGTTACGAATACTTTTAGGTTTCCAAATAGTTTTCTAGTAACACTGTAATTTCGTTCAAATACTGAGGAATATAGAGTTACTCTAAATTTCTTAAGAACACACTTTGCGGTTGAGCAGTCTGGAGGCGATGGACACACTTTCCTTCGCGTTGTCGTCTGCTTTATACAGTTCGATACGTGACGGCTGGACCTTTGCTGCTCCAGCGTTTCATTCGAAGGTGATCTGTTAGTTGCAGCGGCAGAATTCATTGCCTTCTGCTTTGTTGTTGGGAGCAAATTAAAGTATAAAGTTTAGAAACGATGGGGTACAGTTTGTCCATTGAAGTTGCAGCCACCGACATTAACAGACAGGAACATGAGCAAAATGTGTCTTGAAAGAGGAAAATATCTGAATAGTTACCTCTAATCTGAGTTGATTAATATTTTTTATAATGTTAGCTGTTTCGGCGAAATTGAGATATATATCTCTTTTGAATAATAGAATATGTTTTGAATTTTTTTTTTAATTTTTGCGGTCTGGCTTTCCACTAAAATTGCGCTAACCGTGAAGGTCCAAATAGGAAGGACAACGCTGTTCCATTAATTTCATTATGTTAATGTAGAATAACTGGATAGAACGTTAATGCATTGTCATGCTTTGTCTTCATATTTAGCAAGGATATGTCCAAAAGCTAGTGAATTCAATGAAAACTTAGCTATTAAGAAAATCAAAATAACTTTAATACGAGTACCTTAGCTAAGAAACCATACGATTTACTATGCCTTGTTGGATACTCCTCCAGATATCTTCGAACATTTATAAAATTTTGAGTTTCAGTGTTGCGTGAGACACGCTGTTCTTGTCGGTAATCTTCATGTACCGGGTGGCTATGACCAAACATTCCCTATTTAACACGTGATAAAACGGAAACTAATTACCGTACGAGGACCAAACTTAGTAGCATTAATGTCATGGACATGGGGAAAGAAATAATGTGTTATCGGTCCAGTTGAAAACTTCTCATTTTCTGGTACGGTACATCATACCAATACATACTGACACAATTGCTACTGCAAAACGGACTGATGGTGACCATCAGTGTCGAGAAGAGTATGAAAGCGCAGGATTGCATTTTGCACAGCAGAACGAAGCATGTTCTCAATTATACTGGCTACCTCTCTCGATATGCTGCGCTTCAGATCACCACATGTGTGAATGTCCCGCTAGTAAACACTGTCCTTCAGCTAGCCCCAGAACCAGAAATCACAGGGAGTGAAATCAGGTGTGCTCGGAGTGTTTCGCGACGGCATACATGAATAAAACGTCCTCGGTTTTCAAGCCGCGTCAATTCGAATAAAATTCTAATTGATGCGGCTTGAAAACCTAGAACGTTTTATTCAGTGAGATCAGGTGATCGTGCCGACTAAGTATTTGCTAACAGTCGGCAGATAATTCGATCATTTTCAAATGTGTCTCGGAGAAGCAGGCGAACTTCACGAGAGATGTGCGGTGGGGCCACATCTTACCTGAAAACTGTTGAGTTCAATGCGTTTCGCTCCTGTAGGACAGGTATGACATGCTGGGGAAGCATATCGCAATAACGCTGGCCAGCCACATTGCACATCTTTGGTCCTTGAGCGCCAACCTTTTCGAAAAAGAGTGGGTCAATGATGAACGTTGTAGTGTAAGTACACCATATAGTGACACGTTCACCGTATAGAGGAACTTCACGCACATTGACTGGAGGTGAAGGTCCCCACACTCGGCAATTCTGTATGTTCACCTCACGTGTCAGAGAAAAATGAGCTTCGTCTGTCTATAGGATCGTCAAGAATAAGCCCTCGTCAACTTCCACCATTGCGAGAAAATGGAGAGTGAAGTGCACACGTCGTTGTGCGTCCTGTGGTGCAAGCTGCTATACGATATGGAACTTGTATGGATGCTATTTGAGAATTGTTCGAAGCACTTTCCGTACAGTGAACCAAGGGATATTCAACTGTCCTGACACAGCACGCACACTGTCTGACGATTGGGAACTGCGCGCAGTATTGTCTGCCATAGCAATAACGATTTCATCAACCACTTGTGGTGCAACCGGTCGTCGGCATCTTCCCGGAGCGACGCCCAGTTCTCCAGTTGATTCGAACTTCTTCATCATGCTCCGAACAGCAGGAGGACACTCTGTAATCCTTTCAGGCGGCTATGTTCTCGAAGTGCAGCTGCAGCATTATTGTTGTTTCGATAATAGAGCTTCAGCAATAATGCCCTGCTCCTTTTGTCCTAGCTAATGTAGACACGTCAACAAGTGGACTGTGGCTGGTCAGGTGTGTGCGGCTATGAATCACGATGACTGATCACGGCACATGGTAGCCATAGTTGGAACTGGACGGTAGCGCTTTGACGCATGGGGATCATGGATTCCATACTCTGGACATTATGCTACCGAGTTTGGTACTCGCACGGTAGTTAGTTTCTGTGTTATAACGTGTTAAGTAGGGAAACTTTGATTATAACTACCAAGTAGATAGCTAATTATTACTTATGCGAACTACATTAGCTTGACCAATCGTAAAAACGTAGTGCAGTTATAAGTGTCAAGCAATGGTAATCTGTTACTGAATATAAAATCCCCATTTCAGAAGCCGGCCGGTGTGGCCGTACGATTCTAGGCGCGTCAGTCTGGAACCGCGTGACCATTACGGTCGCAGGTTTGAATCCTGCCTCGGGAATGGATGTGTGTGATGTCCTTAGGTTAGTTAGGTTTAAGTAGTTCTAAGTTCTAGGGGACTGATGACCACAGATGTTGAGTCCCATAGTGCTCAGAGCCATTTGAACCAGCCCATTTCAGAAACCGTCCCACATAATATTCGCTACACATGTGACAATTTCTGCTACCAATTACTCAAGCTAGAATCAGAAAGGTAATTTGAAAGGCATACAATGTGTATGTAGAGACACCGTTCCGTGAAAGGCAAGTGGTTAACAGATGGGACGTGCCGCCAGCTTAGTGGGACTCAAGAAGAAGGCTCGCACCGCACGAGTTAACGATGATGACTGGACCTCCAGAGGGCTCAAGGTTTCCTTCGCTAGTAAAGTATACCCTTTTGCCAAGCCTCCACCTCCTTGAGAAACATAATGGTCGCGCTACTTTCATACAAGTGTTCACTCAGGCTGTGGTCATTCAAAACCACTCAAGAGTGTAAGTTTGCTAGAGATACGCTGTAGAATAGATCATTAGTCTGGCGCCGAAGAAGAGGGCTTCCGATGAAGCGAAACTATTAAACCTATGCTGGAAACTAGGACACGAGTCCACATCAAGTGGACGCAAATATAAAATTTTGGAGCTTTATGAGGATCCACCAGAAAACTGGCACGCTGGGACGAGGAGTGAAGAAGAGGAGAAGTGCCTAGGAGGAATCATTTACTAAATGAATGTCTCGTGACTAGGGCCTCCAGTCGGGTAGACCGTTCGCCGGGTGCAAGTCTTTCGATCTGACGCCACTTCGGCGAATTGCACATCGATAGGAATGAAATGATGATGATTAGGACAACACAACACCCAGTCCCTGGGTGGAGAAAATCTCAGATTCAGCGGGAGATCGAACCCGGGCCCTTGGGATTGACATTCTCTCGCGCTTGACCACTCAGCTACCGGGGGCGGGCAATCATTTACTGACTCACTGATACATCACCAGGCAAAGCTAAGATGACGAGGTTTCTGCACTCTGAAAGCACAAAAGAGGGAAGACAGCGATCAAAGCTTCTCATCGACTGTGTGGAGAAAGACTTTGTATCTAAACTATGTATTGGAACACTTCGTATTGAATATTCGTGATGATCTGATATCGTACCGATTTAACGCTACTCCATGATGAACTGATTCTCATTCCAGTCTACATCGGATTTTATAACTGTCTAGTGCTCGTTTTCATAAGCATAAATCTTTGTTAACGTTTCTGATGCCTGTCTTTCGTCTCACACACAGATGCTGCTTTTACAGTTTTATTCCAGTACTGATTTGCGTATTGAATCTACTGCCAGTGAGTCATTCTTATGATATTACGTTGGTGCTACTTCGGAAATTCCCATCCATGCATTGTTCTGCTCATACCTATCCTATTTTAATTCCAATTCCTTTAATGTTCTACATCTGTTTCAAACATAAAATTCGACTTTTACCAGAATATCCTTATTAATGTCCGAGGACAGCTGGCTACGGGTCTCAATTCACTTTACTAGCACAGAAGAACCAAAGTATACAACAGCTGTGAATCATCCGCCACATGCACACCGCTTTCTATTCTCCATCCACGATAGCAGCTCATCATACACACCGCTACACATCACCCCCTGCCGACTATCAATTCTACACTGTCTACAACCGTGAGTAAAATCAAGGCACCAAACTAACGCTTCAGTCTGGAACCGCGCGACCGCTACCATACCTCGGGCATGGATGTGTGTGTTGTCTTTAGGTTAGTTGGGTTTAAGTAGTTCTAAGTTCTAAGGGACTGATGACCTCAGATGTTAAGTACCATAGTGCTCAGAGCCATTTGAACCAAGGAAATGACTCAGTAGTGTAACAACATTAAACCATAACATGCTGTATACCTAGCTCAGTCACGATCTGAGTCATATGTGAAGAAAACGGTGACAGAGATATAATTTGCGCAATTTTGGCTGTGAATTTCGATTATTTAAACTCAAAATAACAAGGTTCCTTCCAACCGTAACGAAACTAAGTACGTCAGAGTTTGGCAAAAACTGGAAAAGAACATAAAACACGAAAACTCTCGTAAACAATTTGGGAAATGGCTATAATGTTGTCCAGTTGTAAATGTAACAGCGAAATAAACTTTCTCTTTCTCTTTATATCTCTCTCCCCCCCCCCTCTCTCGCTCTTACACACACACACACACACACACACACACACACACATATATATATATATATATATATATATATATATATATATATATATATATATATATATATATATATATTTTTTTTTTTTTCAAACACACCCCCGCGCGCGCGCTTCAGACTCATTTCTGCGACACAGTTAGAATGAGTGAAAGATAGTGTCAGTAATTTATCATTCTAGTATAACATTTATGAATGCGGGAGTGAGAGTGCTCTTTATCTGCCCACCTATAATTCTACGCAGAACACCACGCGGTATCCTTATTACACGCGTTTACGAAATGAAAACGTCCTTCCTTAATGACGAGCTGCCGAAAGATATTAGTGAGTCATAATAGGAAAATTAAGTTACAAATTTGACATTTTAATACCCATTATCTGCTATTAACCGTAAAGCTTTAGCTGTACATGTTAGAGCTTTAAGTGGAGCTATGTCGTGTGAATTTCCGTTGAGGTTCTTATCAGTATACAGTATAATTCGTTGAGTATGTTACAAGCTTTCAGGGTTGATGGAGAGCTTTAAATGTATCAATCTGGGTTAAGAAACCGTGGTACCAAAACGACCAAGTCGAAACTTATAAGCGAAAATCGTTCCAATATCTCTGACAGTGTAATATAAGCACCAGTATTGTTGTTGCTACGATTTTAGGGCAGGCGACTTTCAGAGTTGGTAGCGTGGTCCAAAACAAGTGTAAAAGTCTACTACTTTAAGAGCTATGAGTACTTGTTCATCTTCGATTCCGTGAGACACATCTATTCTACTGCAACCTCTTTGGCTTCGATACTTTTAGAGCACCCAAACAAGGAAATAATATCCAGTAACTGAGGAGTATAAAATGCATTCTTTAAGAGCTATGATAAGTTGTTCAGTAGAAGAGATGAGTTTCACGGTAGCGAAGATAATCAAGTGCTCATAGCTCTTGAGACATATAATATAGTCACCATGTTTAGCGTACTCTTTTTTACTTGGTTTGGTCCCTATTAACACCTCGCAAAATAAAGAAGCAAAAAGCTTACAGCAAAAGTGATGTGTTTCGCAGTATCGAAGATGAAAACGTGACCATAGCTTTTAAGATACGGTACTAAATGTTTTTGTCTTGTTCTGGTACATGGTACCACCTCCTCAATTTGTCCACCCTACAATCGCAACGACAACACTACCGGTACATGTTTCTCATAGAGGGGATTCAGATCGACTGGTTGTCAACTCGGTCATTTCCAGACCATGGTTCATTATCTCTAATTGACACATTTTCCCTTTAATGTCATCCTTGAAATTTTGTAAGACTATCGCGGAATCACCCTGTAGACACCCAATAATTAAAAATATTCGTTTTCATTTATTGACATTTCCCTCACTCATTACTCTATTTCAACTGTATGAGAGACCTGTTGCAGTATAGAATCGCAAATTAGTGAGAGATTGTTTGTGGAGAGCCAGTTAATAGTTTTCAGGGAAATCAGAATGTGTTATAAATTCTGCCACCCCTCCTGATCTAAATGAAGGATCCTGAACGGCTACCTTTCAGTTAAATGGACACTCTGACCTTAGCTCGACAACAATCCGAACAGCGAGTTACGAGTCTAAGTCAAGAATTAGATTTGTGAGTTTGATATAGACCGAAAATTTTCCTATACTGGGCATCCAGATAAACCGGCGAAACAGAATTATCTCTCTGCAAAATGAGGATTTATACCATGTGAAGCCGAGTCTCCTGGTGCCTGGGGCCCAGCGAGTTGTCAGCGCCAGCCACCTTGGAGTGTGGGCGAGTGGGGGCAGCAGACACTCTGTGAGTAGTCGAGGCGAGCTGGGCCTTACAAATGCGAAACACGTGGCTCCCGGCGACGTTTCTATTACCGCCCCTCTCATGAGATTCAGTGCCAGTCGTCAGCCGTCCGTTCCAGTATTGGTCCACAGCCCATTTCCGCTCTCCGCCCCTTTCCTTTCTACCCTCCGGTTCCTGCTTCTGTCGCGCAGAGCGGTCTACGACGCTACGGAGCTCGCCGATCTACTGAGATGCTGTGTCACGGATGAAAGGTCTTCTTTTCCGTCTCTTTGCCTCTTGAGTGTTCGTTACTTGGGGCCGCACTCACCCCACAAAATTTGTCGTTATATTCTCTGTGAAATAATACGCAGTTTCTTTCGTTGGTTTCTTGAAGAATGGCGAATGTTTGGATGGAAATATCATACAGGTCCCGCGTATTCCACGTATTACAACCCCACTTTTATGATCCGCGTTAAAATAAAAAGCGGGAAATTGCTTCGAACTTCAATTTGTTCTCTGAGCTATAACTGCACTGTGCGACTCACCTTCTTTATTACATGTCTCTGTAAACGGGTAGCACACTTTAATCTTTACTGTAATCGAAACCTGGCTAGAATGCAAGGAAATGTGTTTGGTGAAAGTGGCGCAACTTCTTGGTCCGGCTGTTTCATGTAAACCAGGCTTCATGATACTCATGGTAGCAAAACGGCTTGTTGAGTACGAAATCTGTAACTGGTATCAATAACGTTTTCCTGATGTATGTTTCCTAGATAAATTCTCTATGACGCGCCTTCGATAAGAATAAAATACACTCCTGGAAATGGAAAAAAGAACACATTGACACCGGTGTGTCAGACCCACCATACTTGCTCCGGACACTGCGAGAGGGCTGTACAAGCAATGATCACAC
The DNA here is from genome assembly GCF_023864275.1 of Schistocerca cancellata. Classification (NCBI taxonomy): domain Eukaryota; kingdom Metazoa; phylum Arthropoda; class Insecta; order Orthoptera; family Acrididae; genus Schistocerca; species Schistocerca cancellata. The sequence goes on along the minus strand of NC_064626.1, from coordinate 831,758,026 downwards.
GCACGGCACAGCGGACACACCAGGAACCGCGGTGTTGGCCGTCGAATGGCGCTAGCTGCGCAACATTTGTGCACCGCCGCCGTCAGTGTCAGCTAGTTTGCCGTGGCATACGGAGCTCCATCGCAGTCTTTAACACTGGTAGCATGCCGCGACAGCGTGGACGTGAACCGTATGTGCAGTTGACGGACTTTGAGCGAGGGCGTATAGTGGGCATGCGGGAGGCCGGGTGGACGTACCGCCGAATTGCTCAACACGTGGGGCGTGAGGTCTCCACAGTACATCGATGTTGTCGCCAGTGGTCGGCGGAAGGTGCACGTGCCCGTCGATCTGGGACCGGACCGCAGCGACGCACGGATGCACGCCAAGACCGTAGGATCCTACGCAGTGCCGTAGGGGACCGCACCGCCACTTCCCAGCAAATTAGGGACACTGTTGCTCCTGGGGTATCGGCGAGGACCATTCGCAACCGTCTCCATGAAGCTGGGCTACGGTCCCGCACACCGTTAGGCCGTCTTCCGCTCACGCCCCAACATCGTGCAGCCCGCCTCCAGTGGTGTCGCGACAGGCGTGAATGAAGGGACGAATGGAGACGTGTCGTCTTCAGCGATGAGAGTCGCTTCTGCCTTGGTGCCAATGATGGTCGTATGCGTGTTTGGCGCCGTGCAGGTGAGCGCCACAATCAGGACTGCATACGACCGAGGCACACAGGGCCAACATCCGGCATCATGGTGTGGGGAGCGATCTCCTACGCTGGCCGTACACCACTGGTGATCGTCGAGGGGACACTGAATAGTGCACGGTACATCCAAACCGTCATCGAACCCATCGTTCTACCATTCCTAGACCGGCAAGGGAACTTGCTGTTCCAACAGGACAATGCACGTCCGCATGTATCCCGTGCCACCCAACGTGCTCTAGAAGGTGTAAGTCAACTACACTGGCAGCAAGATCTCCGGATCTGTCCCCCATTGAGCATGTTTGGGACTGGATGAAGCGTCGTCTCACGCGGTCTGCACGTCCAGCACGAACGCTGTTCCAACTGAGGCGCCAGGTGGAAATGGCATGGCAAGCCGTTCCACAGGACTACATCCAGCATCTCTACGATCGTCTCCATGGGAGAATAGCAGCCTGCATTGCTGCGAAAGGTGGATATACACTGTACTAGTGCCGACATTGTGCATGCTCTGCTGCCTGTGTCTTTGTGCCTGTGGTTCTGTCAGTGTGATCATGTGATGTATCTGACCCCAGGAATGTGTCAATAAAGTTTCCCCTTCCTGGGACAATGAATTCACGGTGTTCTTATTTCAATTTCCAGGAGTGTATTTTACTCCAAAGTTCTTGCCTTTTACACGGTCTCGCAGTTGCGGATTTTATGAAATACGGGAGCTTTAGTATATTTCTCAAAGAACTATTACCTACACAAATAGCCAGTAACCAAGCTCTCAAGAACTCACAGATTCCCTTTAATTCTATCGGTCCCTCATATTTAAATGACATAGTGATTACAGAAGACACTGTGAGGCAGTCTTCGTATGGAAGCCCTTACAACATGTGACGGGTAGACGGGTAGACAAATCAACAAAGCTACCAACTTCTTCCTTTTATCATTCGACATGCAAAGGAACAAACTAATTGCTTTCTAGTCCTCAAGAAAAATTATGTTTTGTGCGTTGTCATTCATCTGCTCTTTCAGAGAAATCTTTCCTTATTTGCTCATCAGTCTTAAGGTTAGGTTGATGAAACTCTGCAATCTTTTCTTTCCAGCTATCCATTTCATTTTAGCTTAATCTCTTGTATCTATTTGTTTCAAGAAAACAAATTCCAGTTCCACTTGTAGCTGTAATACATAAATTGAAATCCCTATGATTTGTGAAGGCCAATTAGCAGTTTGCGAGTCTGACATAGCAGATTAACACGCCGACAGTAGGACACTACGGCATAGCCTCTGAATGCGATACAGAAATAACTGGATTTTCGTACTTGAATGAAACGCAACCACACAATATTAATAGCAGCTAGGGTTACTACGTTGTTCCTCACAGAAACAGATTATTTATATAGCTCTGTTAATTTCATTACTCGTGACATATCGGTAAATATTCCATCACGTGTTTATAGTTAAGTTTCATTTACTTACTTGCCTCTCGTATATTTCCTTCAGCTTTGGATTAGTTCTATGTTACCGCCATTTACATTTCTTTTTCCATCTGAAACGACAGAAGAGTGCCAGAGGATATGCAGTAACGGATATCACAGCATTGGATCAGTTATACGTCATAAACAGCAGCGGAATATTCGTGTGAAACACATAGTTTTATCACAAATTTAGCAAACTTTTCGAGCTTGATTATATGTCAGTGTTTCCTCGTAATTAGTGTTTCAAGGAGAGCATTTTACCCAACACCTGAGAAACCTAGAATAATTTCTTAATCCCGTAATCTCAAGGAGGCTACTGTAGAGGTTGGGGGGAGGAAGAAATAAATATCGCCTTAGCGCTCGTGGTGTTCAGTTTACGAACGCACCTGACGATGGCTATCTGTAAGTTTGCAAAAGATTGTTTTCATTGGACACAGATATTCAGTTGTGCATACTTGATTACGTTGTATAACGGTTACTCCCGGGCAACTGAGAAGTCACAGGAAACTCTGATAATGCATCAAATGGCTACTAATCTGACACGATAACGTGCATTTCTAACACAATTTGATAAATGGTGGTAAAGCGAACGCTCTAATTACTCTAGAGCAAGCGGTACTAACAATAGCTGACACGAACACAATCAAAATAAAGTCATTTACTAAATATGTAAATACTTGTACAACATATATTGAATTGCATTCACCTATCATGATAGATTGGTCCTTCTGTGTTACAGCTGGAGGAGAGTACGGAATAATCTCTCAGTTAATGGAAGACAGCACAAAATTTCTCATTCTAACCTGCACCCTTTTTGAAATATGTTTCTCAATAACACACCGCATTTCAGTTTTAAGGGCTGAAGCAGACCAAATTTTCCGTTAATATTACAAATGCTTATATTATGATGTGAAATAGCTTCGAGTCTCATCTCAATTTTTACTTATTTCTCGTAGGTACTTAAAATTATACAGTAACTGTTAATATGGTAGTTATAATAGCGAAGCGGCACGAATTTTCAATTGAATGGCGTCCACTTTGCATGCAAACACAGGTTACATCAATTTCTACCTCCGTAACTGGTTTCCTGCGTAGTAATTGAATGCCTGGCGCCCTCTGCCCCTCTCAAAGCGTTCCCGGAATATCATTTGCCATTCAATTTGCCGGGATGGGCGCTGTGTAGATAATTCACTTCCTCCTCCTGCACCGCAGTGAGGGTCAAGCCCTCACACAGCTGGAGTGCGCCGGTGTAGCCGTGTCGTTTTGCTCCCTGTAAGTGAGTCTGTTCTAAAAGGGTAGTGCACGCGCTGATTAAAGACCCTCATCAGTAATGTGTAAAAGGAGAATATTTCATTTGAAGCAAACTGAGCGCGGAATAGGGAATATCTCGTGAATAAACCATAATGAAATTATATTTTTCAGAAAAGTAACACGCGTACTTTCCTAACGCACCTCCACGTTAAACCCGTATGTTTGACTGAGAGCATTCATGTTAATATGAGATGGCCTCATTATGGATAGTTTTTAGCTCCGCCGAGTACCATACGGTGTCTTGAGGAGTATGTATATAGATATATATGTTATGTATGTAAATACAGATGTGAAGCAATCAGGTGGACTCTCAGGGAACTTGCATGAAATTTTGGTGCATTATTAATGCACGATATGCTACGTCTACTAGTCTGGTTTCCTGACGTAAGATTTTCTTCTGTTTTCCGATTGAAATGAGATTACGATTTAATGTCCTGTCATTGACGAAATCGTCGATGCGCAAGTGGAAACTCGGAACTGCCATATTGGAGAAGAAAACATCTAACGAAACATCTCGTCATTCACTACAATCTCTTCGGCGGAACGACTGAAGGCCAAAATCTGGATTCTCAGTCAAGAATTTTAAAGTATTTCATTTCGGAAGCGAGTCCAGTGACCTTTAGGCTACGTCACTTCTGTCGGTTCCGTTTCAGGTTACTCTTTTAGACAATATATTTCACAAAAAAGGGTGAGGAGATTCTCAGTCTTCAGAAATGACATAATATAACAGCATGAAACTTACCAAAATTTCTATAAGTGACTGACGTCAAAGATGCAGGCGTATAGATTTTGCGTCTGTTTGTGCAAAAACCGGCTCTGTTCGTATAATACAACCAGATTGCAGTGGATACCAGGTCTATGTCGCGTTCCTTGACTTCGGCAAGGCATTCGGCAAAGTTCCGCAGTAGCACATTTTTATTTAAACCTGCTAAATTGTATTTGTTTGTGCAACAGTATTAGAGGTACATAAAAATGCTTACGTTTTCAGTGTTTATGTTTCACATCATACAATTATAGGCGACAGATGTTAATTAAAACACAGCTGCTTAGCTATTCAGTATTTATAATTTTATCCTGTAAGAAATGAATAGCCTACTGTTAGACACATCTATATGGAGAATGTATATTCAGAGTATCTCAAGTGCACTTTTTGCATTGCTTTCGCTTAGACATGAACCACACGCAAATTTTTGACTGGTAAAACATTTATCTCTAGTTTTACTTTTCTTGCACAATCCAACTTGGCGTTGTTTGCGCTTAACGCCTTTACATGTTCCTTCTTGTTCATCGGCAGTCAAAATGGATCGAGTCTGGAGTTGCTGAGGGCGAGACTCTGTAAGGTGTCAGGCAAATCCAACACCTTCCATGAAAACCCTTACATGATAAGCAAATCCAGTAGTATGTCACATAGCTCCGAATAAATCGTGACATTAAATTAACCAAAGTAATACAAGTAACGAGTGAGCAAATGGAATACTACAGACTAACACAAGAAGCTGAGAGCATGTCATACGTTCCCACCATGTGACAGACGCAGTTCCAAAGGGGAGAAACGAGAACAGAAGCCGAGAGCAGAACCGTGTTAAGCTAGAAGGCCCTACGATAAGGGACGGACACCCACGTCTCCAGCTAACCACCATGACCACCCCCCCAGCCCATGTTAAAAGCTAGAGCCCTCCAGAAGAACAGTATAGATCTTACAATAACACTAAAAGGGCCACACCAGCCGCAAGTTTTAGCGTGAGACCTTTTCGCGTCTCTGTTACGTTGCAAATGTTAAAAACATTGCCCCACCACGAAAAGTAACTGTCAGGACCACCCCCCAGCCCATGTTAAAAGCTAGAGCCCTCCAGAAGAACAGTATAGATCTTAACACAAAAAGGGCTACACCAGCCGCAAGTTTTAACGTGAGACTTTTTCGCGTCTCTGTTACGTTGCAAACTTTAAAAACATTGCCCCACCACGAAAAGTATAACGTTTCTCGTTGGACAGACAGAATTTTTGTAGGCGGAGCTTAAGGTTAAAATGACCCTGATTGGTCAGATGAAAACACAGCCAGATAGTTTTTTTAAACCAACTTCGGTAAATTGTAGTAAGGAGAAGTTAGGAGAGAGTTGCTTCCGAGACGGCGAGGTGAGCGGAGCTGTGCCGACCGACGCCACCTGACACTGCCTAACCACCGACAAGGTAAAGAACGCACGTGATGCCGCATAAGCGCGCATAAAGCTTCACTCAGAACTGTAGAAGTCTCATCTGTTACATCCCCTTTTTACGTAATACTAGTGTCGATCGTCAATTAAATCTCATGGTGTTCACATTTGCTACGTATGTTAAAATCTGAAACGCGATGATTTTTCTGTTATATAATTATTGAGAAGCCACATCAGCCACTGTAATTTACGACAAGTTAGATAAGTAATTAAAGATAATTGAGGGTCACTGTAGACCATTTTGATAGTTTTCTCTTTTGTGAAACTTAATTTAAACCTAGATTATAGATGTGATATGGCATAGGCCATCCTTCATCCATTGTAGAACTTGGAAAACCCGTTCAGGGAATATTCGTTGACATTTTTGTTGAACGCAGTTGGTTTTTATCATCCTGTATTAAAACATTTCCCTTTATCAATAGTGCAATTTATAAACAATGTTTTGTGAGTAGAATAAAATTTCTAATGGTAAACTTAACTGCTTTTTAGACGTTATTTTACCAGCTAATTAAAAATAGGGTAGCCTTGAACCACTTCCACTAAATTTAGTTATTATTAAGATTCTTTTACAGGGAGTGCAGTGGAGCTGACGCTGAAATCATTAAGTATTTGGTTATATCATCGCTAGTCTCACTGAACTCTTCTCAACTCTACATGTCATGTGTGGTCTGGCGTCTCCTTACCAGCAACAGGTCCCAGGTTCAAACTAGTCAATTCCCTAAAAAACACGCTCAGAGCGTCGTTGCGCGAAAATGGTAGGGAGACACGACCTAGAACAGACAGACACCACGCAGAATGTTAGAACTCCCTGGTTGGTACCGCTAATTCTTCTACACGTTCCCTTGCCGGCCGAGGTGGCCGAGTGGCTCTAGGCGCTTCAGTCCGGAACCGCGTGACTGCTACGGTCTCAGGTTCGAATCTTGCCTCGGGCATGGATGTGTGTGATGTCCTTAGGTTAGTTAGGTTGAAGTAGTTCTAAGTTCTAGGGTACTGATGGCCTAAGATGTTAAGTCGCATAGTGCTCAGAGCCGTTTGAACATTTCCTTGTAACAATTCGTGGAGAGGTGGTAGCGCCGCTTATCAACTTTCACAATGAATAGTCAATGATCATAGCCAAATCAATAAAGCTGTAGAAAACGTGTACGGGTCAGAGTCCTACTACGAATTTTCTGTTACTATAAACGATTTGTTGGTTCAAGTGTTTTCTTTTCTGCAGCCCCGTCGACCGTTTCACTGGCTGCCTTGGTTAAATGTTAGAGTAATATCGTCAACATTATAAATAACACTTGAATGGAAGAAGATCTTGCCTATTTGCTCACAGGCACTTCTTTCCTCCTTTCGGACTGCCGACAATGCTTGTATCCACCTCTTTCAGCTCTTTTGCCTGCTTGAGAGATGAGAAGAAGCTGTCTGGCACAACATTCCTTTCCCTGCCGTATGAAATGTTGCATGAGACGTAACGAAATATGTTCTACCAGGCTAGAATCCGGAGATGCAGTTTCATTTTTCAAAATAAGGAAAACCTTTCAGACGACATCTGTGAGAAACAAGTACTTTATGCAGTACACTTTTGACACTCATGTACTGAGTGAAAGGACATCGGTAGTATGTCGCATATAATTGGTCATCCACAGTTTGCATTCATATACTTTGTAACATGCAGTGCAGTTATTTACAAACATGTACCTGATCACAGACAAAACAAAACGTGTGTACTTCTTTGCGTTACCGACGTCTAGTGAACAAAGCCCATGATTTTTAAAAATCTGTTTCCCACCATTGTTTGACTGGTAAAGACAGGACACCACCCGCGGCTCCACAGATCTCTCTTACGCATATTCCGTTCACTATATGCCCCTTGAGTGTACAGTATGCCTATAAGGACTCCCAAGTCCCCTAAACTCAAGTTCATTGAGTAGCAGAGACGGGCTAATTGTTACACACCTTTTTTGAAAGCTCAGAATCTCGACACACAACACGTATGCCCATGGGCAAGTGCCTAACCTTAGCACGTCATTCAGTCTTCAGAAAACAGCTTTTGTCGCAGAAGCGAATTCATATTATTGAGCTCTATAATACATTTTTTGCTGACGTGTGTAACAACTTACGGCAGTATAGGGCACGTTGTTGCCCGTTAGTGGGTTAGTTGTTACATAATAATTAAAAACAATTGTCTTTTGCTGCTGTATCACAGATTTATTTAATCAGTAATTTTAATCCAAGAGAAACAATTTTAGGTTGTAACAAAATATAAAACTCGAACACAGTACTGCTATTGACATACAGAATATTTATAAAGTCATCTTTACTCTGATGAAGAAATGTCAGTTTCATTCTCGGACTTGCAGTTTTTACAAATAAAAATATTGTCATACAGGGCACCCCTGTCATGTGCCCATCTTCGACACTTCGTGCTCAGTAGCCATGTGGTTGGTGGTTTTGATCTAGTGTAGGGCTCCGTACATTCAATACGTGAGCAGTCGTCTTCCTCATCAGATGATTCGTCGACCTGACATTTTGGTCTTCCTGCTTTAGATTTCTTGGTTTTATTTTTCTGGGACAGCACCAGTAGTCGTCTTGCAGGCTTCTTTTGCTTATTTGTCTCAGCTCTCGATGCTGCTTTTACTGGCGAATCAGTCAGGGGTAGCACTGACTCGTTTATTTTTTCTTACTGTGTTCTTAAGAGGGGCAGCCATCGACAAAGGTCTCAATGATTCGGGCTACGCAAGTGTGTTTGTGGATTGTGCAGTAGCACCTGTGGAGGTACAGGGCATGGGACTTGATTCCACACTTGTTGCTCTGCTTAGAACGCTTTCCCCAACTGAGATCGCAAGAGACACAGAGGGCGGAGTTTCATCTTCTCTGTAAGGACGGTCTGTCACAGCAGAGGGAAAAAAGTCGTCGTCTCTAAAAACAGTGCTCTTAAATGACCGTATTCCAGTCACTTGAAATCCATCCCCGATCTTCCTTGGCGTAGCAGTGCTAAAATCATATTGCTTCGCTACAAATGGAATGTCATCTACTGTCATAGTGTTTCCAGCATTGTTTTTCGTCCACGCATCTGATGCAAAGTTTATATATATATATTTTTAATTGGGCCAAACACCGCTCTGTCTAAAGGTTGCAATTTACGGGACTTGCGTTTCGGAAGAGAGAGCAGGACAAGGCCGTTTTCTTTGGCTACGTCTAACACTAGAATACAAGGTTAGAGTGATCATTGTCCAGAAGAAGGAGAACCGGTCCTCTCTTGTAGCCCTAGAATGTGAATGAAATCGTGCCGGAATGAGTAAATGTCTTTCCCTGTCATACACCTTCACTTATTTACAGACCCTTCTTCTGGCCCATTTCGGAGATATGATCCCCGAACTTCTTTCTTGGAAATATCAGTTTACAGCCAGGGGAACAGTAACTAGAGTTCCTCTTTTCGCGCAGGTTACAACACCGACTTGTTTCACGTCCTTCCTTGCTACAATTTTGGCAGCCGTTTGTACCATAGTGACGGCAGTCTCGCCCACGTTGCATACGGCTTGCCACTGAAATTTGTGTCGATCACAAACTTCATTCAGATTTCTACAAAATATACTTACATTGTGCCTGTTGAAACTTGTTGCCCTGTTTACATTGGTAGCCTCTGGTGTGCTGCTGGAACGCGTTTCCTTCCTTTTGAGGAATCCTGCAAACCAGTCAGCGGAAGCTAGGTGCGCGTCACTCCAACAAACGGGATATTTGACGTTATTGTTCACGGCATACTGTAATGTTAGGCTTCCCACTTCCTTCGCGGAAAGTCCGTAGTAGAGCTTAGCAGCTTTCCGAATGTATTCTTCAAGCTGTGCTTGCTATTCGTCGGAGAAGGCCTGCCGAGATCAGTTATAACCAATGCTTGGCACAAACATCTCGCCGCGCGGGATTAGCCGAGCGGTCCAAGTCGCTACAGTCATGGACTGTGCGGCTAGTCCCGGCGTAGGTTCGAGTCCTCCCTCGGGCATGCGTGTGTGTGTGTGTGTGTGTTTGTCCTTAGGACAATTTAGGTTAAGTAGTGTGTAAGTCTATGGACTGATAACCTTTGCAGTTAAGTCCCAAAAGATTTCACACACATTTTTGGAACAAACATCTCTCCCGATTCTGAAAATAAACAGACGAGAAAAAAGCTTAACACACCCTTATACGCTTTTCTGCGTGTATCATGATCGAGGAGGTTAATTTAAATATATGGATTAATTTGCTCGCTATATTACGGCAACAATCTACAATTCCCCAGTGGGTGACGTTAACTGCTGAAAATAAACTGCCTACCTCCCTTTATTTCTTCCACTCGCTTACAAAACCTCTGCAACGCCACATAATTTATATTGTACTTTTGTGCTTTTGCTGCTTCAGTATATGTTTCCTTGGGCGTAGAGTCCCTATCAGTCTTCTTTCCATAAATACGCATCATACGGGGTGTTCAAAAAGTCTCTCCGCAGTGCCGCATGATTGTTAGCCGCGCGTGCCGTATGATTGTTCGCCTGCCTCGGTTACTTCCCTTTAAGTGGACCCTCCCAACATTCCACTTTTTCGTTTATCTCAGCTAGCGTCAATAGTGTCGTTGATGTGTGTCGTCACGTGTTGACGTGAACGTTTAAGTTTAGTTCCTTTGATCGTCTGTTTCGTTTTTGTCACTGTTAAAATGCTAATCATTGAAGAACGTGTGTTTTTAGTCGAACAAGTGTTCAAAGCAGGCGGTAAATACACAGTTTCAGTTCGTCAAACACTAAGTTCAGTTTTCCCGGAGACAACACTTCCACATTGCGATTCTGTGCGAGATTTGACTAACAAATTTCGAAGTACGGGTTCAGTGACAGATGCACCGAGAAGTGGTCGTTCTGGCGTTTTGTCTGAGGATAAACTTCTCGATATTTCCGATAAAATGTCCATGAGCCCAGGTTATCGATGTTAGTGTCGGAACGGCCCACACAGCTATAAGGAAAAAATTAGAACTTTTA